>NC_090650.1:423079190-423234190 GCF_040937935.1 Hyperolius riggenbachi
ACAGGGGGCCCCTATGCCTAGCTACCTATACAGGGGGCCCCTATACCTGGTTACCTATACAGGGGGCCCCTATGCCTGGCTACCTATACTGTGGGGGACTAAATAGTGCATTACAAATAAAGTTCTCGAGTCCCTTGCCTTACGTGAAGCTTAACATAGAAACTGCCCTGCCTCTCACTTTAGGTTCCCTTGAAGACATTGTTTGCTTTTAAGGTTCTTATATCGGTTTTCATGGTTACTAGTGATAAAGTTTTAAAGTGTACATTGTGTGCAGTTATAGGGGGCAAGCCATTTTCTGCTTTGGGATACTAGTACTATACCTCCTATGTACTGTATTTACCTTTAGCAGAATATTGAACCTTATTTGTGCTAAACAAGCTTTAACAATGTTTTTTAAATGAATAGAAATAAACACACAGGACTCCATTAATGATATACTTTTTATTTATTTAACAGTGCAGCAATATTCTCTTTCCTTAGCAAGAATTTGCATATATATAAAATCTGAAATATTGCAATTGTCCAGCAAGGCTACTGTTAATATATTAGATACTCTGTATACACTGTACATAACAATATAATAATGTTGGATGTTAAGTGGAACCATGTTGTAAAGGTACATATTTACTTCTGGAAGGTTTATGAAAAGTGAAAGTGTACCTGAGGCAATATGTGACATGATGAGATAAACGTGTGTATGTACCGTACAAATCATATTAATAACCAGGCTGTTTTACTTGTTTTATTTTTCTGCCTGAAAGAGTTAATTTCTAGGCATGGGATTGACAGCTTCTGTTCGGGAATATAGTAAACATCACTGATAAGCAATTTGCAGCCATAAAAGTTTTCCTGGCAGAATACAACTTCTGAGAGCAGGGGAGAGATAAAATACATGAACTATTAACCTCTTTCTAACTCTGGGACACTTAAAGAGAAACCGTGACCAATAATTGAACTTCATCCCAATCAGCAGCTGATACCCCCTTTCCCATGAGAAATCTTTTCCTTTTCACAAACGGAGCATCAGGGGGCTCTGTATGGCTGATATTGTGGTGAAACCCCTCCCACAGGAAACTCTGAGGACCGTGGTCCTGGTAGTTTCCTGTCTGTGAACCTAGTTGCATTGTGGGAAATAGCTGTTTACAGCTGTTTCCAACTGCCAAAAAAAGCAAGCAGCATCTCCGTCCACCGACTTCACCTGCCAGCAGTAAGAATGTCACCATGTGATAAATGTCAGAATGTATATCGGGGAGAGGAAAGATTTTACAATGGACAAACACTGACTAAATCATTTATACTTAATTATTGTAAAAATGAAGCATTTTTTATTACATTATTTTCACTGGAGTTCCTCTTTAATGGGCTGCCACTGATTAGAGACCGTAAAACATTCAACCTACTTTGAAAATGTTTATATATAAAAGAAAACCCCGGGATACTTGAAAAAGCTCATTTTTAGGAGTAGGAGGATAAATACAATTGTTTATCTCATCAGTTTATTTTCGCCTCGGGTACACTTTAAAGGAAACCATATTAGGATACATTTTTAGGTTGTCATTTTAAAAAGACTTGCTTGGCTATTATTAGATATTTTAGTTTCAGAAATCATTAAAATGTAAAGGGGTGCCGACCAGTTGGCATCCCCCCCCCCCCCCCCCCACACACACACACACATCACCACCACCGACAAGCACTGTCGCAAGCTGCTGGACTATTCCTGACGGGGCTGCATGGTCCGTCACAAAAACTTCCTGTGTTGGAGGCTCCAGACTGTTACTGTCCCCCTCCGTAATCCGTCTGACTGATGAGCTGGCCGGCCACTGCACACGTGCGTCCTCTATAGCTCTCCCGCCGCCGGGAGCATTATATGCATGCGCAGTAGTACTGCACATGCGCATAGGGAGTCTGATAAAAGGACACACACGGCACAGGGTCACGCATCCAGGAGGGGGGACACCGGAGGAGTGCGGAATGATGGAGAAGGACCAGGAAGACTTCAGGGGTAGGGCTGCTCAAATACGGATCCAGGAGCAGCCCGGATAGTTGCTATCTGGATATCTCCCAGTAAACCTGTGCGGGGGGGGGGGGAGGTCAATCTTACCACGCGCGTCACGTGATTACAGACACTTCCTCCTTCAACCCGGAAGGAGGAAGTGTTTGTAGTCACGTGATGCGTGTGGACCGCATCGTGGGAGGCGCCGAGGGACGGACCGAAGAAGACGTCAGACAGGTAAGATTGACGCTCACCCCGCACAGGTAACTGGGAAATATCTGGATAGGGGGCTGGGAGAAGCCCCAGGTAAGTATTTTTTTTTTCACTGTAGGTTTCCTTTAATCCACAGGAATCATGCAATCAAATTACTCCTCATCTTTCATGATTATATTGACAAAAATAATATATTCCTTTACAGCATTTACAGCACTCTCTGTGCATGAGGTCCACTACGTCAAATGAAAAGTGCATACAACATAGTACATTCATTCATTCATTCAACTCAAAGCTATATAACTCCAGTTGCAGCTAAACTGTAATTCCAGCCTTGTAATCAGTTAGTTATGAAAGGTACCTAGCTTAGCTTAAAATACAAAATGAGTCCATCCGCCTCCTGCTGTCACCTGATAGTTATGGTGGCTTCTAGCAGCCACTTTGGGAAATCTTTGGGAGAAATGGAGGCCTACATGATCAAGCAGCAGAAAGCACCGTAGGAGGTGCCTAATATATATGAAACACTTAAAAACTGTCAGACAGGCAGTGTTAATCTTACATCTCCTGAAGAACAAGGCCAGTATTTACTGGAATTACGTAAAAGGTTTTTTAATTAAGCACTAAAACAGGACAACATGTTTCGCTGTGTCTTGCCCGCTTCTTCAAGTCAATCTGATCAAAGTGCCTTGACAGTCTGGCTGTGCTATCATTTCTGCAGTTTGTTCTGGTTTCTAAAGGTGGCCACTAATGATCCAATCTTTTTCATCCAATCTTACCAAATGTATGTAGTATAAGGATAAGTCTAGTGAATATATTGAATGGATAATTTAGGCAGTTCTCTTATATTACATAGAAATGGTAAGATTGGATGCAAAAGGTTGGATCATTAGTGGCCACCGTACTAGCTATAGAAGCTGCCCCCACCTCTCCCTTTGCCCTTATCCAGAGGGAAGGCGTGAAGGTATCAAGTGTGATTTCCCTAAGCTGTTTGAAGCACAGTGTCCTATCTCCCCCGCTGATTAAAGCTTTTGTTTGCTCATTGCTACTGCTGATTACAGGAGTCCTTATCTGCCTGCTATTTCTGAGGAGAGCAGGTCACAAAAGTAGGTTATTAAAAGCCACCTTTAGAGGCTTTTATTAACCTACTTTTGTGACCTGCTGTCCTCCGTACATCTGGTGACTTGGCTGCCAATTGACCATTCAATTATTATAATCGAAAGAATATCAGTGCTGCCAAGTGCCTGCCAAACAGACAAAGCGACCAATTTTGGGACGAAATTGGTTGCATTAATCGGTCGGACATGCTGCAAGATGGAGGGCCGACTTTCTTGATTGGGTGTGCAGCGGTAATGGCAAGCAATATCATCATAACATTTAAATGTAAAAAGAAAAGGCAGAATGGAAGATGTTTTTATTATTATTAATGAGCCACGTTATTAGCATGCATTTTTAATGTGCTATTGAGATGCCCTGGGGGCTATAAATACTGCTTGGTTCCCTTTAAGTGTTTTTTTTTACAATATATTGGGTGCCTCTGACGGTGCTTCCATGGTTTTAGACCTCTGTTGGAAGATAGCATTTATTATTATTTATTGGATAGGTATTTATTATTATTAGATAATCCTGGTCTTCCGGTGACCACCAAGTATTACCATCTCTCTACCAAGCAGCAGCCTGTCCTCACTGTGGCTGCTCCCTCTGACTACTTGATGGTGCTGCACTAACAGACCAATGGCTTCCCATTCATCCCCAGCGACACTTGTGTAACACCACACTGTCCTCTAGTGGTTGGAGGGAGCAACTTTGTTAAATGGAACTAAACTTTTTATTGGCTGTTTATTTTGACTAGGCCCTCCTGTCTGTTGAAGGTTAACTACACCCAAGACTCAGGGCTCGTTTCCACTATTGCGGTGCGGAATCGCCTGGATTCCACCGCTGATGAAATCGCATGCGGATGCGATTCCCCATGCGTTTTTTGCCGCGAATTCGCATAGGTGAGGGTATATGCGATTTTAACCATGTCACTGCCTGTGTGAATTTACATTGGTACCTATGCGATTTCGCATGCGAATTCGCAGCAAAAACCGCATGGGGAAATCGCATGCGATTTCTCCATTAAATACATTGCATGCAATTCGCATGCATTCCACTCGCAGGCGAATTCTGCGGCTCTTTTGTGCATTTTTTCACCGCTGAAAAAAAACGCACCTCAACAACGCTACAGTGGAAACAGGCCCATCCACTTGCATTACATGTGCGAATCCGCATGCGGATTTGCGATAGTGGAAACGAGCCCTCAACATAAATCCCTGTGAGTGCCAGCAGGTGGAAACACATGATAGCTCCTCTGAACTCCGTGTACAAAAGAAAAAGTAAACACAGTGCAAACTCAACACAATGTAACAAAGTCTATCGCCCGCATGAACGTCACTGGATCATTGTGACTTTGGTCAAGATATAACAAAATAAACGGAGAAAGTACCAGACTACCCATATAAACATGCAGTTAATCACTTGCACAGAAAATGTGACAACGTATTATTAATATCGTATTAATATCAATCTATAGATATCAAAAGACATAAAATGAGAGACTCGGAATATATATATATATATATATATATATATATATATATATATATATATATATATATATGCTAGTAGACCTTCTTAGCCTGGGCTCTAGGTCTTTCTCTTACCGCCGCCACCAGTCAGTGCGCATGCGCGTGCGCCCGCCTGGCTTCCTGGTCCCGTTCTACTGTCCCAACTGTTGTCCGTACTGCGCACATGCGCAGCAGCAAAAACAAAGACCCAGGGAAACTCGGACCCAGGGACAGCTGGACGCAGCGACACAGGGGCTTTATAGTATAGGATATATATTATAGTCTCGTTATAGTAAACTGGTCGGAACCTGGGAACTGAGATTACTATAGCCACTGGATTACTATATAAGCGTTTACTTTAACAAGATTTTACTCTTCCACCACCAAGCTGCGCTGCAATGCCGACAGCCTCCTCCAGGTGATAGGACATGTGACCAGGACCTGAAAGAGGAGATTAGCATTACAGCGCCTCCTGGTGGTGGAAGAGGAGAGACGAACCTGCGTCCAGATCAAGTTAACCTTCTTAGCGGTAATCCCAAGTCAGATTCGGGACAGAAATCTGCAGGTTAGAGCGGTAATCCTGAGCCTGAGTGAGTTATATGCAGGAGCTGCTGCTGCGGTATGTGTTTTTTCTTGTTTTTAGGGTCTAAAAGCTTGTGAAAAAAAATGCACCGCCTTCAGATCCTAAATCTGGAAATAATCATAACGCCAGGGAAGTTAATATCAAAGTACTCCCTGTGCCACTCTGCATTAGGCTGAGGGGGTACAATGGCAGACAGGGGTGCTGCCAAGGTGCAAGTAATGCAAGCCCCTGCTTTGAGCCTCACTTCAAAGGGCTGTCCCTGGTTGGCTACCCTGTGCTCCGCGGCCTCCGGCCCCTTCTGCCGCCTGTAACTTACTTCCCCCGATCTAGCGCCGAATCCTACTGCTTTCATGCTGCCAGCTTCGCATCCCATCACCATACTTCTGGCCGGTGTTCCGACGTGATATGAGAGGCGCTGGCCAGAAGTAACCATGGTGCTAAGAGGCCAGCAGGAGAGCGGTGAGATTCGGCTCTGGATCGGGGCCATGTGACTCTCATGGCCCCGATCCAGGAGGGGCACAAATTAGTTGCCACTTGGGGCCACAAAAACCTTAGCAGCATTCCTGCTGGCAGGCTGGGGAGGCATAAAAGATTGTGACGCCGCCAGCGCGTGTACAAAAAAAAGGCAGGCAAAAAGTTAAATGTTACATGTTGAAAGCAGGATAAGTAATTAACCCTAAAGATCAGAGCAACTCCTGGAAAACTAGGTCAGAGCATCTTCAAACCAAGCATGAGAGTATTACTGGTATGCAGCAGGTAATACCTACCAAAAATGGTCCGAAGAGGAAACACCGGTGAACTGATAACAGGGTCACGGGGACCCAAGGCTCACCGATGTATGTGAAGGTGAAGGCAAGCTTATCTGATCGCACTTGCTGAAGTGGAGCTGGGAAGAAAGGGACCTCAGAGAGATGATTATGCTGGATAGGCTGCCTGGCCTGGCTGTGTGATTCTTTGGACTAACTGGAGAGAAATGAGCTATAAAACTAAGCTGTACGGATTTCCTGGGCCTCTTTAGCTGCCTGTTGCTAGGAGATAAGCTTTAAGCGGTAAATGTTCCTTCAGTTCATCTATCTCTTTAGCATCCGGAGGGTTAGTACCACGATGATTAATGGATTGCCCGCCTCTGTGCCGTGTCATGAATGCCAAGCTTTTTCCCTTAGCTGTACACGAGGGCAGAAGAGGAAAGCTGATGCATGATGGGGAAATCCTGGGTCTGGTGATGCCCACACACATGGGATCCCTCTACACGGGTTTCCTCAGGTGATCTGTGGGCAAACAGAAGAAACGGTGAGACTGCTGAATCACTGGGAAAAAAAATCTGCATGGACTATGGAATAAAAATACTGGAAAAGCTAACATCCTCCTCCTTAGTTTAGCTAATCTGCTCCAATAATCTTGCCTCAGGAAGGGTGTCTGTGTGTGAGGTAGACGGTTCGGGTTAGGCGTCAGGAAGGGTGTCCCTTTGGGGGTAGGCGGTTAGGGTTAGGCGTCAGGAAGGGTGTCCCTTTGGGGGATAGACGGTTAGGGTTAGGCGTCAGGAAGGGTTTTCCTTTTGGGGGTAGGCGGTTAGGGTTAGGCGTCAGGAAGGGTGTCCCTTTGGGGGGGTTGACGGTTAGGGTTAGGCGCCAGGAAAGGGTTTCCCTTTGGTGGGTAGAAGGTTAGGGTTAGGCGTCAGGAAGGGTGTCCCTTTGGGGGGTAGATGGTTAGGGTTAGGCGTCAGGAAGGGTTTCCCTTTGGGGGGTAGACAGTTAGGGTTAGGCATCAGGAAGGGAGTCCTTTGAGGGGGAAGACGGTTAGGGTTAGGTGTCAGAAAGGGTTTCCCTTTGGGGGGTAGACAGTTAGGGTTAGGCATCAGGAAGGGTTTCCCTTTGTGGGGTAGATGGTTAGGGTTTGGCGTCAGGAAGGATGTCGCTTTGGGAGGTAGACGGTTGGGGTTAGGCGTCAGGAAGAGTGTCTGTGCAGGGTGGGGGCAGTTAGGGTTAGGCGTCAGGAAGAGTGTCTGTGCAGGGTGGGGGCAGTTAGGGTTAGGCGTCAGGAAGGGTGTCTGTGCAGGGGGTAGACTATTCGGGTTAGGTGTCAGGAAGGGTGTCTGTGCAGGGGGTAGACGATTAGGGTTAGGCGTCAGGAAAGGTGTCTGTGCAGGGGGTAGACTATTCGGGTTAGGCGTCAGGAAGGGCGTCTGTGCAGGGGGTAGACGATTAGGGTTAGGCGTCAGGAAGGGTGTCTGTGCGAGGGGGGGGACGGGGACAGTTAGGGTTAAGCGTCAGGAAGGGTGTCTGTGCGGAGGGGGGGGGGTCTTTAGGGTTATGCATGGGAGGGAGGCTTCTATGTGAGAGTAAGGTTAGGTTTAGCTATAACAAACTATCATTATTTATTAGCAATATTTTACAATCCTTCTTTACACTCTAATAGCAAACTATCTGTAAATTTACCGATATTCTCCTATCAGCTTTCCTGGGTGCCCAAATTTCCAGGCAACCTTTCATAACGTACACACGTGCCCACCCTGGGGAGTGATATAGCTGAGCCCGGTGTTCCCTCTTACCGTCTGCTGTCACTTACCTTTCTGCCTAGACTCATGTGTGCTGTGCTGCTTCTCGACACCGGAAATAGGATGACTGTTAAACAGAAGATAATGGTGTCAGGATGAGCGATAATACAAACGTGGAGCCTTTCACTCCTACGGGCTTCTTAAAAAAAGAGCATTTCAATATGCCTCATGACTTCACATTTTTATGGGCCCTTCCACACTGCATGCGCTTCGATCCGATTTTTGAAGCGCATGCGTTAACATAGTAATCGCGGGAACACTATACAGAGTGATATGTTTTTTACCCAATCGCACATATAGTGCTTGCTGCAGTTTGCCTGCGTTTAGGTTAACCTGTTACTGCAAACATGACACATTAAAACATTCTGTTTGCTCCTCTTAGCGGCAAACAGGAGGTTTATATGCAACACTCGCTGCTATTGCCAATGTGCATGTGTGTGCGCACTCCTGCCGCTCGCACCTGCCGAGACTGACACATCTCTGATTGGTGAATCACAGTGCCTGTAAGCAGAGCCGGGACAAGGTCCTCCAGCACCCAAGGCTGAGACACCAAAGTGCGCCCCTCCATCCCTCCCACCTCAGCTGTCACACACTGATTGCTATTACACTAAGAGGGCCACAGCGCCCACAACCTCCCCAACACCTTAATATCTAGTTATCTGGCTTGCAGTCACTGCTACGTATCTCCTTTTCTTATTTCTTTCTGCTAAATACACAATTAGTAATGACAGCTGAATGAATTGTGCGCCCCTCCTACACTGCGCCCTGAGGCTGGAGCCTCTCTCGCCTCTGCCTCGGCCCGGCCCTGCCTGTAAGGGAATGATCATGGCTTCAAAGAGAAGCCAATGATCATTCCTGTAACAAACACTGCCTGTGTGCTTTGTTACCACCCACCCCCATAGTAACCATAATAGAACACTTGAACAAAATAAAAAAAAGTGATAACATTTAAAACAAAAAAAACATAAAATAGTTAACTTAGAGACTCAGCTTTTTTTTTAACCACTTAATGACAACCAGACTTATAAAAACGCCCTGCTAGAGCCTCTTAACGGCTCCAGGACGTTTTTATAAGTCAAACAGTGCTGCTGCAACTGTGCACGTGCGCGCTCCCGAGTGTGCACGTGTGTTCCCGCGTGTGTGCATGCGAGACTAGTGAGAAAAAAATATACCTTTATTTCCAAATAATATAGTCACCATACTTTGTACTAGGGACATGATTAAAATCTTGTGATAACCAGGACAAATAGGCAGATAAAATATGTGGGTTTTATGTACTGTAGCAGTGTTTATATTAACACTATAGGGGATGAAATTGGAGAAATAGTGTATTTTTTCATTTTTTCCTTGTTCTTCCCTTTAAAATGCATAGAAAATAAAGTAATTACTGAAAAGAAATATCAACCCCAAAAAGCCCAATTGGTGGTGAAAAAAAACAAGATATACAGTGGGTTGCAAAAGTATTCGGCCCCCTTGAAGTTTTCCACATTTTATCACATTACTGCCACAAACATGAATCAATTTTATTGGAATTCCACGTAAAAGACCAATACAAAGTGGTGTACACGTGAGAAGTGGCACGAAAACCGTACATGATTCCAAACATTTTTTACAAATCAATAACTGCAAAGTGGGGTGTGCGTAATTATTCAGCCCCTGAGTCAATACTTTGTAGAACCACCTTTTGCTGCAATTACAGCTGCCAGTCTTTTAGGGTATTTCTCTATTAGCTTTGCACATCTAGAGACTGAAATCCTTGCCTATTCTTCTTTGCAAAACAGCTCCAGCTCAGTCAGATTAGATGGACAGCGTTTGTGAACAGCAGTTTTCAGATCTTTCCACAGATTCTCGATTGGATTTAGATCTGGACTTTGGCTGGGCCATTCTAACTCATGGATATGTTTTGTTTTAAACCATTCCATTGTGGCCCTGGCTTTATGTTTAGCGTCGTTGTCCTGATGGAAGGTGAACCTCCGCCCCAGTCTCAACACCAAGAGGGGTTCTGAGCGTTTTTTTTAAACGCTTCCTGGTCGGCTGAACCGATTGGCTAATGAATGTGAATGGGATGGTGCACACCAGATCGGTTCGTTTTTTCCCTAAACGCAAACTTGGGTCCTGCAGAATTTTTGCGGTTTTCTGAGGCGTTACTGCCTCAATGTAAAGTATAGGAAAGCGGAAAACTGCTCTGAAAAATCTAGATCAGAGTTATTTTCCAAGCATTTTTGTTACAGAAGCTGCTCAGTAATATCTCTACTTTAACAAAATATAAAATCTGCTACACAAAAAAGCTCCCAAAAACGCTAGGCATGTGTAGAAAATCTCTCTAAACATGTCTAGAATGGTTCTGCAAAACCTCTTCAAAAACCGCTAGCATTTGCGGATCTGCCAGCGGTTTTTGGTGTGCACTGCCCTTAGAGTTGTCCCATAATAATGAGAACAATATAGTGTTTAAAACCCACTATCAAACAAGTGGGAACTCCTACCTCCATCAGGGTAGTTGCCATCACCCAAAATGGTAGGCTAATATCCCCTGCAGCCAATTTTCCAGCTTAGGTGGATTGTACAGAGGATAGAGACTACCTAGATCAAAGTAAAAAATTGTACAAAAATTTCCAGGAAAAAGGTTACAATACTGAGAAGGCAGAACAAGCTTGGAATTAGTTCCTTTGCCCACCAGAGACAGAAATGCCGGCTTACTTACAGGCAAAGCTGAGCAGCAGGATGAACAGGCTCGGGAAGAAGATGCTTGTCCAGAATCTGCAACAGGCCAACATTGGTAATTAAAAATTAATATGACCAAAAACTATTTGGACCAATCCAATGCAGTCCAGTTCCAAGTTGCATAAACGCACATAATAGTAGTGTAATATGTGCAGGTACTGCAATTTATTGGTCCAATTTTAAGTTGCAAACATTTTGCATTACATTTGCATCAACTCATAATGATTAGCGCCTCATTGACCAGCACTGACATTTTACAAGAAAGGTGGATTTTCCCTTCAAACCCTTAACCCTAAAAAGCTGTCCACAATCTCTTTCCCCGGTACATATCCTCACTAATTTCCAGATACCAACCCAACCGCAATTTCAGATCTGACTGCAGACAACCTGCTGATGTCCTCCTCTAGAATCAGCTCCTAGCATTTACGTATACAAGATTTCGCACGCGCTTCACCCCTTCTCTGGAATCCTCTTCCACGACACATCCGTCACTTTCCAATCTTTGATATCTTGAACACTCCCTCAAAACTCACCTTTTCCGACAAGCATACACTCTACCTTAGGCCAGAACCCCTTTGACCTCTGGCCAAGTTGCACTCCTACTAGATTTCCTAAAACACACTGCCTCTAGGTACGAGTATTGTATACTACACCTCCCGTTATTTTCCCCTATCCCTTTAGATTGTAAGCTCACAAGGGCAGGGCTCTCTTACCATTTTGTATCTTAAAATTAGTTATAATTTGTATTCATCGTGTTACTTCTGTCACTGTGAATACCAATTTTGTATTTTGCATTGATTCTGTATTTTGTACCAACTCTGTATTTGGTATAATGGTGTACAACATTGTCTGCATTATTATGTACTCCATGTTTGTTTCTTACTTTGTACAGAGTCACGGAATATGTTGGCGCTATATAAATCAATATTTAATACAAATAATAAATGGGTATCCAATACTGGTACTTTCACAAACCCTCCAAATAGATAGTGAGATAAATTCACACTGCAAGGGTAATATTTTTGGGGTGCTGGTATGTTTTCTGACTTGTGGAAAGAAATCCCATGTGAATACAGGGAGGAGGGGCGGAGTCCATGCAGATAGGATCCTTTCTGGGAATCAAGGCGTGCACACCAGCAATGCAAGGTCAAGTGCAGTTTGAGGTGTTTTTTTCACTTGTCGGTTTTCAGGTTCCTTAAAGGACACCTGAAGTGAGATTGTTATGGAGGCTATCCTGCTGATCTTTTGTCTCGAATACTTTTAGCCCTAGCCCCTGAACAAGCATGAAGCAGATCAGGAGCTTCTGACATTATTGTCAGATCTGCTTGTTTCTAGTGTTAATCAGACGCTACTGCAGCCAACTAGATCAGCAGGGCTGCCAGGCAATTGGTATTTTTTAACCCTTTGCCGACCGCTCCCAGCCGAGTGGTGTGAACTCGGCGGCAGCCCCAGGACCACTCCACGACAATTGGTGTAAAGTCCTAGGGGCGGAGATTGCAGGGGATCGCGCACGCATGCATCTTGGCTTGAATGACGGAGCTCCGCTCTGTCATCAAACTCGCATCGGAGATCGCCGTCTATTTACATCGTACAGCGCTGCAATCTACGGCAGCGCTGTACTGGGGACAGCTGTGTGACACGGCTCTCCCCCTGGGCAGCAGGGAAGTGATCCGCTGTCATTGGCTGAAGCCTATGACAGCCGATCACGCTAATTGGTTGGCGGGGGAGGGAGGGTTAAAAAAATAAATTAAAAAATTGCTAAATTTATTGAAAAAATAAACAAATATTAAAAAAAATATAAACATTGGGGGAGCAATCAGAGCCCACCAACAGAAAGCTGTGTTGGTGGGCAGAAAAGGGGGGGAGGGATCACTTGTGTGCTAGGTTGTACGGCCCTACAGCAAGGCCTTAAAGCTGCAGTGGCCTAATTTGTAAAAAAATGGCCTGGTCACTACGGGGGGTTTGATCCCGGGGTCCTTGAGTGGTTAAAATGAAATAAATATGGCAGCCTCCATCTCCCTCTCCCTCTCACTTCAGTTGTCCTTTAAGTTCAATGCTGGGCTAAAGTTCCTCTTTAAGTGACCCTTGCAACATGTTCTAATCCACCAGAACGCTTGTAGTGTGAACAAACCCTTAAGCCGCATCTACACGTGTAGATGCGGCGGCGATGTTCCTTATCAATCGAGCCGCTAATGTGGAAGATAAGCGGCACCGGCGGGGACGAGCGGGGAATCGAATCCGGCGCAGACGCGGCGGGCACACGCGGGGACGCGGAAGAGGCGATCCAGCGGCTAATCGAGCCGCCGGATCGGAGCCTCATCTACCCGTGTAGATGAGGCTTAAGACCTGCTGCAAAAACTCCTAGTGGTCTTTTTTCTCCTCAACATAAGTGTGTAGCCTGTGTCGGGATATGACAGGTTTTCTTACCTCATACACAGGAAAATGAGGATGACAGAGATGCAGATATACAAGACTGGAGTATAGACACTGGACTTCACCCTTTCATTACCTGAAAAGAAATGCACACACTGAATATATACATATCTTAGAGAAGAAGTATAATAGCACAAATTGCCTCCTAAATCAGTTATAATGCTTTAATGTGGATGCCTGCGATCCACTGATAAATAAAACTGCTTTTTCCAATCAATGTTGAATTGATTTTTTTCAGTCAAAACCCAAGGCCCTATGTTTATTTGTTAATTTAGTCTCTTGGAAAAATGTTCCATAGTGTATGCCACCTTAAGACTTGTAGGGGAGTGCTGAACTAGTCAGCATTAGCAGTGGTCAGTTATAAGTTACCGTATAGATAAATAGGCTCATTCCCGGATAAAAATAGGCCAAATGCAGTGACCTGCTGATAGGCTGACTCCCCAGTATGCTGCCCTATCCACCCCCCATGCAGAGTGCACATTGGACAGGGCCAGATCAATGGAGCCCAGAGCAACAATGGCACGGGGTCTCTGGCAAGGGTGGAGGGGCATGTCAGAAACCAGCAGGTGAAGGGGGTAAGGGGGCACCATGCCATGATCCATCTAGCAGAGCCCCCCACAGGTCTTCCCACTTCCCCATCCCATCCCTCCAGGTGTATAGTGGTCTCTGGGAATTAGACAGCAAAGCGGCTCACCTGTCCAGCCTGTTCCTCCATCAGTCTGCATGCTCCCCATCTCCCCTGCCAGCGCATATTCTGAGTAACTGAGCATTTGTAACTCACATGGGGCCTGATTCACAAAGCGGTACTAACAGGTAGCACGCTGGTGAAAAGCCCTTTATCATGCCTAAACTCAGTTTAGGCATGATAAGTTTAGGTGTGATAAGTTTAGGCATGATAAGTTTAGGTGTGATAAGTTTAGGTGTGATAAGTTTAGGCGTTAGCACCGCAGTGCACAGCTGATCAAAAGTTTTACGCTAGCAAAGTCTGATGCACTTTGTATAAAGTGTAATGGCCCTGCTTTGCGTGCAGGACTTTGCAAGTGATCTAAACTTATCTAAACTTATCATGCCTAAACTTATCACACCTAAACTGGCTTTTCACCAGCGTGGTGCAATGGTTATCATGCCTAAAGTCTCTAACTGGGTTAGCACCGCTATGTGAATCGAGCCCATGATATTCAACCGGGCCACTGAGAATATTTGGTCAACAGGGAGTACGCAGACTGATGGAGGCGCACGCCAGCTGGAGATGTGAGCCACTCCGCTACCAAATTCTGTGCAAGAGACCCACGGACCGCTATATGCTTAGGGTGAGACTTTGGGTGGCTTCACAGCCGGCTTAAAGGCCTTGGGTAGTTGCCCAGTTTACCTCTATGGACAAGGCCTCTTTAACCCCCGATGGAGCCCCTGGGCAAAAGCAACTTGGGGCCCCCATCCGCCAGCAAAATTTGCATCCAGCCGGCTGCTACCCCCGACCTCCCCTTTAACATTTCTGTGCTTCTGAGGTTGCGCTGACCTCCGACCTTCCCCCTAATTTGTCCACGCTAAGTCAGTGCACTATATCTGCCAGGCCCCCCATGGTGCCGGAACCGAGACCTCACCCCTAATTCCTCTGCACTGAGTGCTGCTGTGTTGTTGCCGTTTGCCCATCTTCATCCCATTTCCTGTGTGATCTGGCACATGCTACACATGACAGGATGTGCCAGTCACACAGGAAGTTGGATGGAAACGGACAGACAGCACCAACACAGCAGCTGGGAAGGTGAAATGCAAATGCTGCGATCCTGCTGGGGCCCGGATAGCAGAGATAATGCACTCAGCGCGGAGCAATTAGGGGGTAGGTTGGAACCAGCAGCGTGGGAGGGGCCCAGCGGTGCAACGCCAAAAGCACAAAAATGTTATGCGGGAGGTTGGGGGCCCCAGCAGTGCTCGGGGCCCTGGACAATTGCCCCCTTGCCTAAATGGAAGCCCCGGCCATGCCTATGGGAGCGTCAGCTCTGCCTATGGAAGCGCTGGCGTTGGAAGCACCGGCCCTGGCACTGGAAGCATGCCGGAAAACATAGCTACCTCTCATCACTCCAGCTTGAGTATTTGCATCTCCGGGGCAGCTTAGTAACTCTTCGCTAAAGTTCCAGGCATATAAGTTATAACAGATGGATCTAAACTAAGATGACGACAGCAAGAACTGATTTATGTTTTAACTCAGATATTCTAAATGTCCTGCCAAGTAAATGATTGTGTTATAGCTGGCGAGACCAACAGGACCAATCAGAAGAAACGAGTCCCATCTCCATGGCCAAGTGCTATTGCAGGAGCAGATCGGCTCTGCCTTCAAGTTTCTTCTTCAAAACTTTGTCAGGACAAGGCCAGATGGAGCCAGCATGGCTGGGGTACACAGATAAGTTTAGAGGATGGGAGGGACTAACCAAAATTTGGAAATGGACTAAAAATAAAAGGGACCTTGAAGCCAGCGAGGTCCATCGGAATCCTCTGGCTTCCCTCCGGTCTCCGGCTGGAGGATCTGGTAGCGCACGACTTTGCCGGGAGTCATGCCCATCTGCACCCAGCTCAATAATGCACCAGTCACTGCAAGCATTCTGTGCAAGCGCGGTTCATAATTGCAAGAACCGCACATGTGCAAAACGCTCACGTGACAGGTCTGTGATCCCGGCAAAGTTGCGCACTATCGGGAGAACCAAGGAGACCCAGAGGACACCAAGGGACCTCGCAAGCTGGAGGAAGCCCCAGGTAAGTTCAAATTCCCTTTTTATCCTCTGTTCAGGGTTCCTTTACTGCAGGGGTGTCAAACTCAAATACGAAGTGGGCCGAAATTGTACAGTGGGACCTAGTGGCAGGCCAACCCTCAATGTCTAGTAGACACCTCACTCCCTTATAAAGTTCCCTGGTGGCCCTCCTCCCTCCCCTGTAGTTCCCTAGTGTTTAGTGCTTTACCCCTCCCTCTACCATATGGCTTTCCTGGTGATATAGGGCTTCACCTCCAATACAGCTTCACTGGTGGTTTAGAGTGGGCCAAACATAATGCAAAGTGGGGAAACCACTTAAAGGGACAAATTAATGGCTCTAGCCTGCGGGACAGAGTTTGACATGTATGCTTTAAAGAGACACTGAAGCGGAAAAAAAATATGATATAGTGAATTGGTTGTGTACTATGAATAATTACTAGAAGATTAGCAGCAAATAACTTAGTCGGAGAGCTTAATGGCTTGTTTGCATAAAGATAACAACTGGAGTTTCTCAACTCTTCCTGTACTGGAAACAATTACACTGATGTATCTGATCTTAATGTTTTATTTCTTAGCTGTGCTACACATACAAATCATAATATCATCATTTTTTTTCGCTTCAGTGTCTCTTTAAAGGGAACCTGAATGCAGGGAATATGGAGGCTGTCATTTTCATTCTCTGATAAACAATGCCAGTTGCCTGACTTCTGTGCTGATGCTACGCCTCTAATACTATAAGTCGCAGGATCAGAATGAGCAGCAGATCAGATGCTGTGACTCTGGTGTGACTGCTCTGACTGCATGCTTGTTGCAGGGCTGTGACTCAAACACAACTAAAGTCAAAAGCTCAGCATGCAACCGGCATTGTTTATAAGAGGATGAAGATGGCAGCCTTCATATTCTTCGAACAGGTTCCCTTTATTAAAAGGGAGATAATCTTAGCTTGTACTGATGAAGGCCAAAGCAGCCCAAACCGCTGTCTGCAAGTGGGACTATATTATTCTATAAAATGTAAAGCTATAGGTATACTATAAAACTATGTATACTGTAAAACTGGGTATATTTCTGACTTTGCGAGGACAAAGGGGAATGATCTGCCTGTTCAGCCCACTATCCTGGAGCAATGCATTATGGGTGTTGATCCCGGCACATATGGAAGTGATACTTGCATATTCCTTCTGTTTTGAACATGGCAGGGCTGCACGTTGGAAGGAAATCCTCATCCTTACCGAGTTTTGTTTCAGTGACTCCCTCCAGGCTTCCGATCAGACAAGTCTGGATCGTCTTTTGTGGTGTCATAAGGAACGTCTCTGCATTGTTTACAAGTATGCCGTGACCTGTAAAAAGAAATATGAATATACTAACACTGATATTATGGTAATGGAAAGTTAAAGAAGTGAATATTTGCCAGATGAAGGAAAAGGATCAGAAAAATGTCTTTTCACTCTTGCTAAAGTTGCACCTCGCCCATGGACCTGCCGAGGAGAAGCTACACAGGTGTGCGGACAATCACAGGTACAGAGGATCGAGTCCTGTAATTCAGAGCGCTGTGTAAGTCCAGGGAACAGTTAAGAAGAGGCACCCAAAAATATACAAAAAGATATAAAATAGTTAAAGGGATACTGTAGGGGGGTCGGGGGAAAATGAGCTGAACTTACCCGGGGCTTCTAATGGTCTCCCGCAGACATCCTGTGTTGGCGCAGCCACTCACCGATGCTCCGGCCCCGCCTCCGGTTCCCTTCTGGAATTTCTGACTTTAAAGTCAGAAAACCACTGCGCCTGCGTTGCAGTGTCCTCGCTCCCGCTGCTGTCACCAGGAGTGTACTGCACAGGCACAAGACCATACTGGGCCTGCGCTGTGCGCTTTTAATGACATCAGCGGGATCGAGGACACGGCAACGCAGGCGCAGTGGTTTTCTGACTTTAAAGTCTGAAATTCCAGAAGTGAACCGGAGGCGGGACCGGAGCATCGGTGAGTGACTGCGCCAACACAGGATGTCTGCGGGGGACTGTTAGAAGCCCCAGGTAAGTTCAACTCATTTTCCCCTGACCCCCCTACAGTATCCCTTTAAAAATGTTTAAAAAGAAGGTGTTAGCTTATTTTCACAGATGACAACTGCTTAATTTTCCCAACTTTTATTAAATAGCACAACGGACAATACGTTTTGCTTCCTGTGTTTTTACCCTGGTTGGAGGGGGGGTGGGTGTTAGAAATGTTAATTTCCTATTAAAATTGTTATTTTTGGAGAAAACAGTTGTAAAATAGGAGGAGTTAGGAAGTTAGGAAGGTCTCTCAGACAGTGCAGTGTGTGAGGGAAATTGCTGTTGCTGAGGTAACCAATACATCTGCTGTATTGATACCAGCAGGCTCTGAGGAGGAATTCAGCAGGGGGGAGGAGCCCTTCACAAATCCTGCCTAGCCTGCACTTCTGCACTGGATCTGCAGAACTGCTATCAAGCACTTCTTATTCTGCAGCAGTTTAGGGATGGATTTGCACTTTTCTTAACTGTAGTGCAGCTCTAGAACTCCCCCCCCCCCCCGTAAACCTTTGAAGGTGCCCTGAATATTTACACTGTGTTCCTTGCCTACCCCTGGTGACCCTCACAGCCAGGGAGTTCATCTTGCAAGGGTCATAAAACAAGTGTGGCCATAATAATCTTCACACCCAAGTGTAGCCACAAAAACACCTGATCTGAAGGATGGGCCCTTTTATTGGAGGGAGTGAAGTGGTAGTTTGACCCCCCCTTGCAGCTCTGCCCCCCGCCCCCGTACGCCCCTACCTGCCAAACAGCACAGTCAGAAACCTGACCTGACGTTCTCCTGGCCACATGAGCTATTGCAGAGAGCTCCGGACATTCTGATTGGACCGTGGAGGTGCAGCACACTATTATCTCTGTGATGTAAAGAAACTCTCAGGCCGCATTCCGAGCTTGCACTACTTTGAGCGTTCTTAAAGGGGAACTGAAGAGAGAGGTATATGGAGGCTGCCATGCTTATTTCCTTTAAAGCAATACCAGTTGCCTGGCAGCCCTGCTGTTCCTCTGCCTTTAATACTATAAGCCACAGCCCCTGAACAAGCATGCAGCAGATCAGGTGTGTCAGTGGTTCAGACTTATAAGTCTGATCTGACAAGACTAGCTGCATGCTTGTTTCTGGTGTTATTCAGATACTACTGCAGAGAAATAGACCAGCAGGGCTGCCAGGGAACTGGTATTGTTTAAAAGGAAATAAATATGGCAGCCTCCGTATACCTCTTACTTCAGTTCCCCTTTAATCCGTCTCTGGTCCCAGTTGCCCAGGTTTGATGATTCCACTGATACTTACCATCATCTACGCAAGCGTTCTCTATGTTGGTGCTAAATAGAGTGGCTTTCTCTGAGATTCCACCCACTTCTTCTGAGCTGAGATGACTTGGAACAGGAATCAAGTTTGTATTTACAGTATCTGAAATCAAAACAGAAAGATGGAATAATGTAACCTGTCATTGTGCCCCAGCTACTTAACAGAATCACTTCAGAAAGTGCGCTAACAAAAAATAACAATGAGCAGGGCTGAGGCAGAGGCGAGAGAGGCTCCAGCCTCAGGGCGCAGTGTAGGAGGGGAGCACACAACTCACTCAGCTTTCATTCCCCTATTGTGCTTGAAGCAGAGAGAAATAAGAAAAGGGGATACATGGCAGTGACTGCAAGCCAGATAACTAGAGATTAAGGTGTTGGGGGCCCTGAGGTTTTTTCCCCTCCGCCCCCCTCCCAAGCACTTTATATATAACAATTGATACGGCGCACCAAAACCTGCCAATGGCAACTACAGTGTCAGAGGTGCAAGAAGGGGATGATGAACAGTTTGTTAATGATTACCACTATTCAAAGCATCTATAGAAGTGATCATTACCAGCACAGGGCTGATACAGAGCTAATATTGCGGTTATGGAGGACCCCTCTGGGCCCCTCTAGCCCAAGGGCCCAGGAGTGGTAGCAACCTCTGCACCCTCTATTGCTATGCCACTCAGGGCCGGTGCTACCATAAAGGCAAAAGGGGGAAATTGCCTTAGGGCCCCAGAACCTGTAGGGGCCCCGCAAGGTGCTTCCCCCTCCCCTCCAGCTATGGTGACCCCATACATGCCTGCAGAGAACGAGGAAGAGAGGCGCCGTAGGGAGGAGTCCGGAGTGTAGAGCGCGGTGCTGCCTCCTGTGTTCTGTCTGGATTAGGTAAGACTCTTTATAAATCAATAATAATCATAATATATCTAGATATGGTACCACTAGTCTCCACCAAATATAATGGTATATGCAAATAGTTTTATATGCAAATGAAATGCAGTGTTCTACTGCATATCATTTGCATTACATTTTCATGCAAGTGAGATTTATTTGCATCTCATTGACGATCTCTAACCATTTCCTGCATGAATAAGAATGGCCACAGACACTTACCGATATCTTGCGGTGACTCACAGGTCAGCTGTGCTCTCGCGGTGTGATCACTGACTTCTGGCTGTATGACCCGGGGAATGCGTATAGGACTGGGCTGTATCATGCTGTTTCCTGTCCAGCGGTTAGTATTGCCTGCGCCATAAAGGGACGAAAACACATCATTTTTTGTATTAAAGGACCACTATAGCGAAAATCGTAAAATTTTAAATCCATGTAAACATATACAAATAAAAAGTATTTTTTTTCCAGAGTAAACTGAGCCATACATTATTTGTCTCCTATGTTGCTGTTGCAAAATCGCCAGTAAACGCTCATGAAATCGCTTACAAAACGCTAAATTAAAAACGCTGGCGATTGCGGTTAGCGATAGCGCTCTGTAGTGGATTCCAGGCATCAATCTACCATTACAATTACAGACGGGGCATTTCTTGGTCAGAGGGCAAATAGACGTAATCAGCAGGGCTCAAATACTTCTTCCTCTCACTGCTACATAAGAGACCATCCTGAATTCTATTTGAACTAAAAGCTTTTATGAGAATGAAGGAAACACTCACCGCTGTAGAGACTGAATGTTTGAGGGAAGTCAAGAGGCTCACAGTCCCCGACGTCTTCTCCATAAGGGGGTCTCCAGTCATCTCCATAAGGGGTTCTCCAGTCTTCTCCATGTGGGGGTCTCCAGTCATCTCCATAAGGGGTTCTCCAGTCTTCTTCATGTGGAGGTCTCCAGTCTTCCTGGT
Organism: Hyperolius riggenbachi; assembly: GCF_040937935.1. Taxonomy (NCBI): domain Eukaryota; kingdom Metazoa; phylum Chordata; class Amphibia; order Anura; family Hyperoliidae; genus Hyperolius; species Hyperolius riggenbachi. The sequence continues at coordinate 423,100,206 of NC_090650.1, forward strand.
CACCATTGCTGGAAAGATCGAGGGCTCTCTGTGCATGGGGTCTACGTCTCCTCCTAAAGATTCTGTACAATGAAGCCATGAATGGACAAAGGCCTCAATCAACTAAGGTTGAAGGACTTTGTAGAACAGTGGACAATTGGCCTTAATTCTGGTAGGGTTATCAAACAAATTACCTCATGTGAGGTAATTTACCTCATGAGGTAATGCCATTTAGCAATTCTGGTAGGTTTTAGTCATGTTTTACCTCATGATGTAAATTATGAGATAATTCATGAGGTAATTTACCAAAAATAGCTATTGTCATGGAAATTAGGGGGCATGTTAGCACATAATTTACCAATCAGTTTAAGACCTGCCTGTACCTGGAGTTAGTGGAGTTCCTACTGCTGTTTTAGTGTTGTTCCTATTCAGCCTGTGTAGTAGAAAAGATAGTAGAACTAAAACTCCAAATATTTACTGGATTTTTTTTATAGGGGGTGCCTATCAGTGCTGCTAAGGGTACCCCTTTTCAAAATTCGGATCTGATTCGGATCCGGATACCCCGATATCAGATCCGGGTCAGATATCCGAGTTCAAAATTTTCCGATCCGAATCGGATATCAGACCTCAGTATCCGGGCGGATTCAAATATCCGGATAGAAAACCGGAAGTGCTTCTAAAGCGTTTTTTTTTTTGGTAAATGAGGCATGTAGCATCATGTATTTTTAAAGGGAAACACTCATTGATGATGTGGGGACTTAAAATCCCCCCCACCCCCAAAAAAATGGCTGTCAATTAACATCAGGACTAGGTTCCAGACAGCGGTCGTGCAGTTGTGTCCAAAGTCCAACTGCACGACTGGGACAGCACAGTTATCAGCCCAGACACCTCCAAAAATTACACAGCAATTGTGGTAAGGTAATCACCATGGGTACCACGGCACAGGTAAAACATTACAAAGGAGAGGTTCCAGGAAGCGGTTGTACTGCCGCAGTTGGGGCCACCCCACAACTTGGACAGCACAGACACCTCCAAAAAAATGTACACAGCAATTGTGTTCAAATAATCACCATGGCACCTAGTGTTGGTAGTACCACGGCTGTAAAAAAAATTTGAACCTGGCTTATCAATGAAGATGGAGCCAGGAGGTTGTGGTGGTAAAGGGTAGTGGTAAGGCAGGCATAGTGATTCCCACTCAGCCACTTCATTTCCCCCTCTTGCCAACAACAGGGGCCAGGAACTCACCTTCCACCCAAGCCTGGTTCATTTTCAGAAAAGTCAGTCTGTCCACAGACTGGGAGGACAGACAAGAGCGCTTCTCAGTGAACACGCCACCGGCCGCACTGAAGCACCTTTCTGACAGCACGCTGGAAGGTGGGCAGGACAGCACTTCCAGGACATACTGCGCCAGCTCGCTCCAGATATCCAGGTGCTTGACCCAGTAATCCAAGGAGTCCACAGGGGTGTCGGTGTCAAGCCCACTGTAGGACCCCATGTAGTCGGCCACCATCCGGGTCAGGTTCTGATGAAATGTTGACGGAGGCCGCGATGTTGCTCCCTCTCCTCTTGGCCTTGCTGACCCTCCCCCGGCTGCCAGTGCCAGACATAGTACAAGATATGTGATGTCACAGATGATGTGGGGTACTTGTCCTTTATTAATAAGGGGCTTGGACTTTGAATCAGCACGGAGTGACAGACAGCAGAGTAGAACAAGACACACTGACACTGCTCACTGCTCAGTCAGCAGCACAGCAGCACTGCAATAATCTGTAGTAGCTAATACAGTACTACTCTCTAACAACTAATAGCACTGCAGTGACTACACAATAACACAGTAATCCTACCTATACTGTCTGTAACTACTAGCTAGCTAAGGCTGATAGCAGGCCAGCCAGCAGCAGGAGGCCTGGACTGTGCACAGCACACACAGACACAGACACAGGACCTAACTAGTAGGCAGCTGCTGCAGCTCAAAGTCTGACTGACTGACACTAACAAATTACATAGGCTAGCTATCTATAAAACAATATAACAATAGTGTAGTGAAGGTGTTTATGTGTAAAAACGCTGGGTTTCACAGTGTGATAATGCACTTGCTTAGCCAAACAGCACTGGAGTTGTCTCTCAGTGTGCAGTCACAAAGCAAGGACGAGATTCTCATCATGGCCCCCCTCCTTATATACTGGAGGGACTGGCCAATGTTCTCCTCTGTGATTGGTTGCTTGGGCTTAGGCTGGGAGCCCTCTGATTGGCTCAATGACGTCATGGACGTCATCTCCATGGTTACAGTATCCAGATTCGGATATCCGACGGGTATCCGCGGATATCCGGGTATGCAACCAAATATCCGCGGTTTGCTATACGGATTTGGGCCCAGGTATCCAGAATCCGAAACCGGGCAGATAGCTGAAAAAGTTCGGATTATCCGGGTTATCCGGAATAGCAGCACTGATGCCTACACTGTAAGTATAACATCTTCCAAAGACTATCCTCACTTATGGAAGACAATTAAAGACTTATATTATTTATTTACTGCTTGCTTACCGCTGAAATACCTCAGTTACCTCTGGTTTTACCTCATATTTTACCTCATGTTCGGAAATGGAGAAAAATCTTTCAGAATTGCTAAAAAGAGGAAAATAACTCATGAGGTATTTTACCTACAAAAAATATATATACCTCACATAGCTACCAGAATTGAGGCCATGTGGATGATACAACAAACTTTTTAAATAAATTGTTTATTTTACTCTAACGTTTCAATGGTATATCCATAGAAAATAAGGTATTTCCAACTGGGCAATTTTTTCTGCTCATGAAGACATTTCATCAGTCCTACAGAACAAGTTAACGTGCTTAGGTGCCCATACATCAGACGATGCATGGGCAGATCGACCAAGAGACAAATCTCTCTCTGATCGAATCTGATCAGAGACAGATCTGTTACTTGCCCATACACAAGAAGAGGGAGATCCTTGACCTGAGGAAGCAGACGGGCACCCTCAAAACACATTGTCAATTTTATGTGCACAAATAAAAGACCTTTTTTCAATAGACTGGTACAAATTCTTCATGAGAGGTAAGATTACCTCTCTGTTTATGAGATCAACAGCTTTATAAGCCTATCTTTTATGCATTGGTGCCTTTACCCGTTTTAGTGTCTATGGGGTTGATGTAGAAAAGGCTGAAAACATTGCACACCACTCTGCAATGTTACTGGCCTGTACTGAACCTAGCAACCCACGTTGTGCAGATAGCGCAGGAGCGTTTCCATAGCAATGCGCGTAAATAGTGTACGCACGGTACGCTATCCCCCATACAGGGCGTACGCTGTTTATGTGCTTTGCTATGGTAACGCTCTTGCTCTGTTGGTGCAACGAGCGATATTAGTTTCCGTACAGGCCGGTAACATTGCCGCGTGGTGGGGAATGTTATCGTCCTTTTCTGCATCAATGTAACATCACACTAACCTGACAATGTTCTCCTTATAGGACACTGTACATTTTGTAGGGCTGAATGATACGTTCCCCTGATCATCTGTGTCAAAGCTGTCTTCCTCAAAGGCGTAGTAGCCATTAGAGAGCAGGCGAGGACTGTGGCGGCACGGAGATGAGTTAAGAGTTAGGAATGAACTGCTAGGCGTTTCCAGTTTCAGCAAATCACATCTGTCCCTAGGAATAAAAGAAAAAAACCATCACAACTTCATTCCACATTGTCTCTTAAAGCGGACCTAAACTCCTGCACAGCATACAAGGAAAACACACATATATATGTACTCTTATGTTGCGTTTAGAGAGATTAGCCTGTCTAATTCCCCCTTATCTGCGCGATGTCCTGACCATGATCCTGACAGTTTCCTGTCTGTGAACCTTGTTGCATTGTGGGTGGTAAATATCAGCTGTTTACAACTGCCAAGCAAGCAGTTTCGCCCCCCCCCCCCTCTGCATACGTATATCTATAAAATAATAACCATAATAACCTTTTAGCCTATCGCACTGTTAGGGGGTGGGGTCATAGATAATGGCAGTTGGTGCTGTCTGTTTTTTTCATGTCTACCAGCAGTAAAGATGATTACATTCAGGCTCATTGTGGATCAAACAACATTAACAAATTACACGGCGAATATCAATCAATATCAATAATGGCAGTTGGTGCTGTCTGTTTTTTTCATGTCTACCAGCAGTAAAGATGATTACATTCAGGCTCATTGTGGATCAAACAACATTAACAAATTACACGGCGAATATCAATCTTTTATTTTTTAACTGATCACCTTGCAACGTATTGATTTATTTTTTCCCCTTTACGCTAAAGTTCCTCTTAATGAGCAAGTCAAGGCTGCCAGTTCTGTGTGAACTGTGCGGAGGTGTGCCATTGCTCTGTGCTTACTGTATATGTAAACACCGTAGGTTAACCCTTTCTGTGCTCCCAGGAAAACGAAAAGGAAACACGTCAGGGGCATTTTGTCAGATTTCCGTAAGTTGTATCAAAGAAATGTTTTTATGCTGTTGTGTATCTTTTAGAGCAGAGAGGAATTTCTGAGCTTAGGTCAACTTGAAGGTGAAGGTTTCCCATTGGCCCCGCCCATGAGGAACCAGCTACATCCACAGTTCTACAGTATAAAATATGCTACTAAGAAAGTTTAGGGAAAGTATGGACTGCAATTGCATTTAAAGCAAGCGTAAAATAAAAATGAACTAATGACAAAGGCAATCCTAATTCAAAACATGACCTTCTTGGAATCCCATAGTCTAAGAGCTTGTTCCCACATAGGGCATTTTCGCAATTTGTTAAGCACCGGCGATTTGCAAAACCCCCCTGAAAGTGCTTCTACAATGATTCCCTATGAGAGAGTTCACATCTGAGCAGTTTGTTTCCGATCCGCTCAGCAAAGCGCTGCCTGTACCACTTTTAGGGTGATTTTTCTGCAATGGAAGGTATAGGAAAAGGGAAAAATGCTCACAAAATCGCTTTGTGCGGCGATTGCGTTTCATTGATGAATAAATACATTGCATTTATTCATTTCCGGGTCAAAGAGTTCACTACCTTGACTTGCATCAGGAAGTGAAAAAACAAATCGCTCTGCAAAAGCGCTTTGAAAAGCGATTTACACAAAATCGAAGTACGCAGGTAAGCGGCAGGAGGAGGAAAAAAATGCGCAAACAAATTGAAAATCGCTGCCATCAGCAATTTCGATTTCAGATGTGAATAAGCCCTAAGGGTGGCCACACATTATAATTTTTCTGTTCGATTTTTCCCCAATTCGATTGACAGTATCGATTGTGTGAGAAAATAAAAAATGTTCTAAGGTTGTTTGTGCTGCGTGCCTTTATACACAGCAGTGACGGCACAGAGCTCCCCATACACATTATCAATGAAAATTTACATATTATTACATTACTAATTTATATATTTTATTTAATCGTTTTTGTCATGATTGGTCAGAAGAGTCTTAATTTTCATTTGAGTGAAAAAAAGAACAAAATTGTAGAATCGGAAAAAAGAAATTGTAATGTGTGTGGCCACCAATAGCTCTTTTTTCACACCAACACTAAAACATTTTCATTTAGCGGAACAAATCTGAACGGATGCATACGGGGCTGCTTGCCGCAACCAATTAGCAAGAGATCGAGGAGCAGATGGGACACAGAGGCATGTTCCTTGGCTCATGTGATGCCTCTGTGTTGCCTATGTGACGCTCTCTGCCCCCACATGCCCCACTGTCACCCCCCCCCCAAATTGCCAGCATGCAGCTTGTCAGCAATCCCAAAGGGAAGGGGCGTCCCTTGCAGGAGAGGCACTCCTGCAAAATGCCCATTGGGGGTGTTCCTAACACCGCTTCTCCAGCTCTTATTGGGCAGCTCTGCCTCTCCCCCGCCGCTCCGCCGCCTCCTTCCACTCTGCACTTTTGCATTTACAGGAATACTGTAGGGGGTTGGGGAGAATGAGTTGAACTTACCCGGGGCTTCCCCCGCAGACGTCCTGTGCCCGCGCAGCCACTCACTGATGCTCCGGACCCACCTCCGGTTCACTTCTGGAATTTCAGACTTTAAAGTCTGAAAACCAGTGCGCCTGCACAGCTGTGTCCTCGCTCCGGCTGATGTCACGAGGAGCGTACTGCCCAGGCACAGACCATACTGGGCTTGTGCTATACACTCCTGGTGATGTCAGTGGGAACGAGGACACAGCAACGCAGGCGCAGTGGTTTTCAGACTTTAAAGTCAGAAATTCCAGAAGTGAACCAGAGGCGGTGCCGGAGCATCGGTGAGTGGCTGCACAGGCACAGGATGTCTGTGGGGGGCCATTAGAAGCCTCGGGTAAGTTCAACTCATTTTCCCCCGACATCCTACAGTATTCCTTTAAGACACATCTCTGATTCCTGAGGATAGAGGGAAGCATACACTTACCTTGAGTAATGGCCAAAGAGTATGGAAGGCAGTCGGGCCAGCTCCTTGAAGAACGACGAATCTGTTTGGTGTTAATGCAAAAGAAATAACACTACTTACATCAGGATATTGCAGAAGATACAGTCTTAAAGGGTTACTTAAGTAAAAAACAAAAAACAACAGTTTAACTTACCTGAAGCTTCTCTTGCAGCTCCCTGCAGTCATCCTGTTCCCACACCGTCCTTCCACAACCCTCCACAGCCAGCAGCGGCGACCCTCTCAAAGCCGGCTCGTCATGTCTAGTCACAAGTTACTGCCAATTCGCACCCTCGAGCTGAGAGACTCACACTCCCGTTGCCAAGAGTGTTCTGCGCATGCTCAATAGTGATTTTCCTGTGCAAAGAACGCTGCTGTGCACGGGGAGGCAATGAGGTGGCACGTGGCTGGTCAGCTTTGAGGGGGTCGCCACTGCTGACTGGAGGGTCTTGGAAGGACGGTGCAAGCACAGGATGATTGCGGTGGGCTGCAAGAAGCACCAGGTAAGTTAAACTGATTTTTTTTTTACGTAAAGAACAAGCAACACCCATGCTAACCTAGAAATAAAAAACACATATATAGGTAGTTAAATACTAGTTCTACTTACATAACAGATGTATTGCACTGTCCACGTTATGATTCCTGTGAATGTTATAAAGGAAAAGCAGAGAATCCTATTCTAGACAGTTTCCATCTTGGTTACCTTTGCATGAAGCTAATCCTGACATAATTTCCACCCTCACTCTTTTTTCTCCTCTTGCTAATTGTGTATTCGTTACCCACCCTCAGTAAAATAGTTACATAGTTACATAGTTACATAGTTACATAGTTATTTTGGTTGAAAAAAGACATACGTCCATCGAGTTCAACCAGTACAAAGTACAACACCAGCCTGCTCCCTCACATATCCCTGTTGATCCAGAGGAAGGCGAAAAAACCCTTACAAGGCATGGTCCAATTAGCCCCTAAAGGGAAAAATTCCTTCCCGACTCCAGATGGCAATCAGATAAAATCCCTGGATCAACATCATTAGGCATTACCTAGTAATTGTAGCCATGGATGTCTTTCAACGCAAGGAAAGCATCTAAGCCCCCTTTAAATGCAGGTATAGAGTTTGCCATAACGACTTCCTGTGGCAATGCATTCCACATCTTAATCACTCTTACTGTAAAGAACCCTTTCCTAAATAAATGGCTAAAACGTTTTTCCTCCATGCGCAGATCATGTCCTCTAGTCCTTTGAGAAGGCCTAGGGACAAAAAGCTCATCCGCCAAGGTATTATATTGCCCTCTGATGTATTTATACATGTTAATTAGATCCCCTCTAAGGCGTCTTTTCTCTAGACTAAATAAACCCAGTTTATCTAACCTTTCTTGATAAGTGAGACCTTCCATCCCACGCATCAATTTTGTTGCTCGTCTCTGCACCTGCTCTAAAACTGCAATATCTTTTTTGTAATGTGGTGCCCAGAACTGAATTCCATATTCCAGATGTGGCCTTACTAGAGAGTTAAACAGGGGCAATATTATGCTAGCATCTCGAGTTTTTATTTCCCTTTTAATGCATCCCAAAATTTTGTTAGCTTTAGCTGCAGCTGCTTGGCATTGAGTACGATTATTTAACTTGTTGTCAATGAGTACTCCTAAGTCCTTCTCCAAGTTTGATGTCCCCAACTGTATCCCATTTATTTTGTATGGTGCTAGACCATTCGTACGTCCAAAATGCATGACCTTACATTTGTCAACATTGAATTTCATCTGCCATGTATGTGCCCATATAGCCATCCTATCCAGATCCTGTTGCAATATGACACTATCTTCCTGAGAGTTAATGATTCTGCACAATTTTGTATCATCTGCAAAAATAGCAACATTGCTCACTACTGCATCTACTAGGTCATTAATAAATAAATTGAAGAGCACTGGACCCAGAACAGACCCCTGTGGGACCCCACTGCTAACAGTCTCCCATTTTGAGTATGATCCATTGACCACAACTCTTTGTTTTCTGTCCATTAGCCAGTTCCCTATCCATGAACACAGACTCTTCCCCAGTCCTTGCATTCTCAACTTTTGCACCAGACTTCTGTGGGGAACAGTGTCGAAGGCCTTTGCAAAGTCCAAGTATATCACATCTACAGCATTCCCAATATCCATATTAGCATTCACTACCTCATAAAAGCTGAGCATGTTAGTCAAACAGGACCTGTCTTTAGTAAACCCATGTTGATGCTGAGAAATAAGATTATTTTCTACTATGAAGTCATGTATAGTATCTCTTAGTAACCCCTCAAATAGTTTGCATACAACTGATGTTAAACTTACAGGTCTATAATTTCCTGGATCAGATTTTTTGCCCTTCTTAAATAATGGGAAAACGTGGGCTGTACGCCAATCCACTGGGACTCTGCCAGTTGCAAGAGAGTCACAAAAGATAAGATAAAGGGGTTTATCTATAACTGAATTTAATTCCCTTAGGACCCGAGGATGCATGCCATCCGGGCCAGGTGCCTTGTCTATTTTTAATTTATTTAGTCTTGCCTTCACTTCTTCCTGCGTTAAGTATTTAATATTACAGTTAGAAGATTGAGACTCTTCCGCCTCTGTAGTTTGCAACAGTGCTGTTTCTTTTGTGAAGACAGAAGCAAAGAAAGCATTTAATAACTCTGCCTTACCTTGGTCATCCACCATTGAGTTCCCATCCTCATCCTTTAGGAGTCCTATACAGTCAACCTTTCTTTTTTTAGAGTTAATGTACTTGTAAAACTTTTTTGGGTTAGATTTGATATCCTTAGCGATTTGTTTTTCAGCTTCAATCTTTGCCTGCCTAATTTCTTTTTTACAATTTTTATTGCACTCCTTATAATTGCTTAGTGCAGCCTCGGTCCCCTCCTGTTTTAAGACCTTATAGGCATTCTTTTTCCTCTTCATTTTATCTTTAACCTTTCTATTCATCCATAGAGGCCTTTTTTTATTCCTAGACATTTTGTTTCCATATGGGATATACATACTACAGTATTGATTGAGTATAAGTTTAAAAGCTTGCCATTTCCCTTCAGTGTCTTCCCCTTGTAGTACATTATCCCAGTTCACCAAACTTAGTGCCTGCCTAATTTGAGTGAACTTTGCTTTTCTAAAGTTCATAGTTTTAGTGGTCCCGCTGCCCCTTGGCCTATCAGTCACCAGCTCAAACGTTATCATGTTGTGATCACTATTTCCCAAATGTTCTTGAACCTGCACATTTGATACATTATCTGGTCTATTAGAAATGATCAGATCCAGTAACGCATTCCCCCTAGTTGGTTCAGTTACCATTTGAGTCAAGTAATTGTCCTGTAGTGCTGCCAGAAATCTGCTGCTTTTACCAGAATGGGTAGCCTCAATACTCCAGTCAATGTCTGGAAAGTTGAAGTCGCCCATAATTATGACCTCATTTTTACCTGCAGCTTTTTCAATCTGCTGTAGTAATCGCAGTTCTGCAGCTTCATTAATAAGAGGTGGCCTGTAGCATACCCCAATAAGCAATTGGCAACTTTTATTTCCACCATGAATATTTACCCAAACGGACTCCACATCTTCGCAATCTTCCTCCATCTCATCGTTGAGGACAGCTGTAAGAGAATTCTTAACAAAGAGACAAACCCCTCCACCTTTTTTCCCTGTTCTATCCCTCCTAAACACATTGTATCCTTTTAAATTAGCTATCCAGTCATGGCTTTCATCCATCCATGTCTCGGTTATTCCCACAATGTCATAGCCTTTGTCATTCAGAATGAACTCTAGTTCGTCTATTTTATTTGCAAGGCTCCGAGCATTGGTTACCATGCACTTTATATTTTTACCACCACATTTACCAATTTTGTTTACATGAAATGGGCTACTTGAATTTTTACCAACCTCCTTAATCTTTACACTGTCCCCACCCCCCTCTCCACCCTCCATAATGATAGGTTCCCACTGTCTTTTTACCTCATCTTGTCTATGTATTGAGACTTTATCCTCCCGCCTCCCCCCAGATTCTAGTTTAAAATCTCCTCCAACCGTTTAGCCATCTTCTCCCCCAATGCAGCTGCACCCTCCCCATTAAGGTGCAGCCCATCCCTGCTGTAGAACCTGTAGCCGACTGCAAAGTCTGCCCAGTTCTCCAGGAACCCAAACCCTTCCTTCCTACACCAATTTCTCAGCCACTTATTTAACTCCCTAAGCTCCCTCTGTCTCTCAGATGTAGCACGTGGCACTGGCAGTATTTCAGAAAACACCACCTTGGAGGTCCTTGCTTTAAGTTTATCTCCAAGTACCTGAAAATCATTTTTGAGGACCTTCCATCTCCCACTAACTTTGTCATTGGTGCCAATGTGTACCATGACAGCCGGGTCTTCCCCAGCCCCACCCAGTAATCTGTCAATTCTTTCCGCTACATGCCGAACCCGAGCACCCGGGAGGCAACAGACTGTACGGCATTCGCGGTTTCTTCGACAGATTACCCTATCTGTGCGCCTAATAATTGAATCCCCTACCACCAGTACCTGTCTAGCCTTAGCTGCACTCCTATTCCCTTTCTCGTTACAGCAGTCTGCCCCTTGGTTGCTAAGGAGCACATCCTGCTGCAGCATTGCTACTCCTGAATCATCCTCCCCAATATTACGCAAACAAGCATACTTATTAGTGAGGGACAACTCGGGACTAGCCTCCCTGCCACTTTTTCCCCTACCCCTTCTAACTGTGACCCAACTAGCGGCTGCCTTTGCTTCTTGGTCTGGCTGTACTCCACCCTCCTCATCTTCAACGGTTCCATCCAGTGTCTGGATCGTGAGATCCAAGCTCTTCTCCATGTTGTGTATGCTTCTCAGTGTTGCGAGATGCTTATTTAGCTCTGCGACTTCCGCCTCTAACTGAGCAACACGCACACACCCAGGGCAACAGTAAACACCCTCAATCCGCTGATCAAGGCATGCATACATGTTGCAGGATGTACACTGTACAGCATAGTCCAACATGATGACTTTTGTGTGGGGAAAAAATTATTTAAAGTAAACTGTGGCGGTAAAAGATGAAATGGGAGAGTGAGTGAAGCTGGGGAGGAGGAAAGGGAGAGTAAGTGAAGTTGGGGAGTGAGTGAAGAGGGGGGGGGGGGAGGGGGAGGGGAGGAGGAGGGGCGGGAGGGGTGGAGGTGGAGTGAGTGAAGTTGGGGTGGAGTCCTCAAAATTTAAAGACTACACCACAACGTGCCTAGCACATTCTAACCAATGCAAAAAACCACAATATTGATTGAAGGTTTTTTTTTTTTTTTTTTTTTTGTCCTTACCTACTTCCTCTCACCACTCTCTTTGTGCCTGTGTTGCAACGCCTGTTTTTAACGCCTATGCCACTTGTGTCGCAGCCACTTAGTGAGCAAGCTCAGTACTGAGTCCTGAAGCTGACCAAATACCTCCTGTTGCAGCTAGTCCCTCCCCCTAGCCAATTGCCTGCTGCAAAACAAACTAGAGGGAAAAGAAAAAAAAAATTGTACTTTTAAAAAATGACACTTGCTGTTTAATATCAGATGAACCACACAGACAATCCACCAGATATTGCAGCAGCAAAAAACAATATACAAACAGCAATGTAATATAATTAGTGCTCACAATTCCCAGCAGTGAAGTGAAGCAGCCCTCCACCAAGATTAAAGGTTTGGCCTACACTTCCTGTTTAATTTAACACCTGTGTTGCAGCTAGTCCCTCCCCCTAGCCAATTGCCTGCTGCAAAACAAACTAGAGGGAAAAGAAAAAAAAAATTGTACTTTTAAAAAATGACACTTGCTGTTTAATATCAGATGAACCACACAGACAATCCACCAGATATTGCAGCAGCAAAAAACAATATACAAACAGCAATGTAATATAATTAGTGCTCACAATTCCCAGCAGTGAAGTGAAGCAGCCCTCCACCTTAACTACTTTACCCCCAGCGGTACGGATTTCTCCGTCCTTTTTTCCACCCTGTTACCACCAAGGGATGGAGAAATCCGTACCTGACGCCGCTGCCGCCGCTGTCCACGCTCCCGCTCGCCCGTCTGGGCGCCCCCGCGCTCGTGCACGCCGCCGCCCGCTCGCCCGGAGATCAATGAACGGGAAAAACCTTTCCCGTTCGTTGATCTCATCCCCCCGCAATGATCAGCTGCTTCTACGAGAAGCAGCGATCATTGTGAGAAAAAAACAGTGTCCCAGCCTCCTAACTCTTCCTGCAAGCGTACTTCCTGTACGCTTGCAGGTCGCATAAACGAAAAGTTACTGTGGCCATCTTGTGGCCAAATAGTAAAACTACACCCTAAAGCATTTTTCATATACAAATACATGACTTTTACACTAAAAATTAACTAATTACCTCCTACACTCCCCAATTTGTTCTTTTTTGTAATTAAAAAAAAAAAGAATTACAATAAAAAAAAATACATAAATAGTTACCTTAGGGACTGAACTTTTTAAATATTTATGTCAAGAGGGTATAACGCTGTTACTTTATAAACTATGGGCTTGTAATTAGGGAAGGACGCAAAACTGAAAAAAATGCACCTTTATTTCCAAATAAAATATTGGCGCCAAACATTGTGATAGGGACATAATTTAAACGGTTTTATAACTGGGACAAAAGGGCAAATACATTTCATGGGTTTTAATTACAGTAGCATGCATTATTTAAAAATTATAAAGGCCGAAAACTGAAAAATAATACATTTGTTCCCACATTTTTTCCTATTTTCCCATTAAAACACATTTAGAATAAAATAATTCTTGGCATAATGTCCCACCTAAAGAAAGCCTAATTGGTGGCGAAAAGAACAAGATATAGTTCATTTCATTGTGATAAGTAATGATAAAGTTATAGACGAATGAATGGAAGGAGCGCTGAAAGGTGAAAATTGCTCTGGTGCTAAAAGGGTAAAACCCCTCAGTTGTGAAGTGGTTAAGCTTAGTGTTGCTATTTTTAAATTACATAGCACACACAATGTATATACCTCCTTGTCTCTCTCCTGCCCTCCAATCCAAGTTTTTATTCTTTTTCAGGAAAAGCAAGAAGTTTTGAATCAGGATGATACCATTTAGTGGCTAACGTAGAGATAAATTAGAAGTAAGCTGTTGGGAAATAGTAAGCCTTCATCAGACTTGGTTCCTGCATATACACGGTACAACACTCTACTTCTTCATCAGGGAGATCACTTTCTCTGCGCCTGTGCCCTGGGGTTTCTCTGACTCCCCAGCTATCACTGAGCCACATATGATGTGATGTAACAAACTCCCTTCTCCTCCACAGCTCCGATAGGTTGAAGCTAGGTGGAGGGTGGAGTCAGAGTCTAAGAGTGGCTGGCGGTGATGGTGGGTGATAGCTCAGGTCACAGACAATAAGCTGCCTGTTAGCTTGCCCCTTCATCCGCTGATTCCGAGACACTTGCTTAACTGCCAGTTTACATGTTTGTGTGCATGATTGCGCCAGCCCGCTGCTCGCCCCTTGCTTCCTGATACCCTAGGCCATGGCCTTTGTAGCCTTGTCTGAAATCCAGCCATGGTGATGGCGCCGGAACGATCTGATAAGAGAGGGATCTCTTGCCTGCTCACACACTGCAAGTCAGATTTCCAATAGATGTCAGCATGAAATTGTCCTAGAATTCCCCCCCCCCATCTGTTTTCACGTTATCTACAGTTTGTTACATGCATGCCCCAAAGGCAAACTGCAGGTACCGTAAGCAGGAATAATTCATACGTTTTGTGAATCAACCCAAAATACCCTGATCCATACGTGGATATTAGTTTTCTACGTTTAAACAAGTTTTGTACGTACATCTTCGTTTTTTGGGCGTTGACATAGCTGGTTCTCTCTCCATTGTGAACATATTTGTCATCCTAATCTGTGGAGAAAGAAACATATAAACATTTTAATAACAATATTAAGTTACTGTATGCACAACTCATATTATACAGTAGTTCCCTTAGTACCGTATAATCAGCTTTTATATTGGCACACATTAATTATTACTATTAACTTTCTTCCAATCCGATTTTTTAAAGGGAGCCTGAAGTGGGAGGAATCTGGAGGCTGCCATATTCATTTCCTTTGAACAATGCACATTGCCTGGCTATCCTGCTGATCCTGTGCCTCTAATACTTTTAGCCATAGCCCCCCAACAAGCATGCAGATCAGGTGCTCTGACTGAAGTCTGACTGGATTAGCTGCATGCTTGTTTCAGACGTGTGATACAGCCTCAGCTGCAGCCAAAGAGATCAATAGGATGCCAGGAAACTGGTATTGTTTAAAAGGAAATAAATATGGTAGCCTTCATATTCCTCTCACTACAAGTATAATTTAAAGCTAATAGGAATCAATAACTAAATAAAAGAAGTCAGATACTCACCTAAGGAGAGGGTCCTAATGAGCCTACCCTCTCCTTCCCCGGTGCCCTCCGTGCTGCACTGGATCCCCGTTAAAATCCCCCACCGCGGGGACTTCGGAAGTCTTCGGGAGCCAAGACCTCCTGAAGACAGGCGGCTCCACACTGCGTATGCGCGAATGCGTCATAGAGGGCGCGTGCGCAGTGTAGAGTGGCCCGTCTTCAGGGGCACTCGGGCTCCCGAAGCATTTTCGAAGCCTCCCTTCGGCGGGGAAACAGCGTTTTTTGACCGAAACAGTCGAATACCGCTACGGGGGAGCCAGCGCAACAGCAGGGACCAGGAGAGGGAATGCTCTATGGGACCCAGAGCCTCCCTCTCCTTAGGTGAGTATCTGACTTTTTAATTTAAATTTCGGTTCCCATTCACTTTAAAGAGGAATGGTAGTGAAAATAACCTAATGAATAACATTGCACATTATTTACAATATTCATTTGTAGATTATATTTAGTCAGTGTTTGCCCATTATAAAATCTTTCCTCTCCCTGATTTACATTCTGCAATGTATCACTGATGGTGACATCTTTAGTTCTGCCAGGTGATCTGTACGGAATGTTCGTTACTGAGAGTTCTATGCACACAGGGAGATGCTGCTTGCTTGGTAGTTGGAATGAGATGTTATTTCCCACAATGCCACAAGGTCTACAGACAGCAAACTGTCAGGGCCATGGTCATGACATCACACTGTGGGAGGGGTTTCACCACAATATCAGCCATACAGACCCTCCTGATGATCTATTCAAGAAAAGGTAAAGATTTCTCATGGGAAAGGGGTATCAGCTGCTGATTGGTAAACTGCACTTATATTGCTAGTATTATTTCACCCCTCTAACATCCCACTTATTGGGGTTTGTTTCCCATATGCCTGTGTACATCTTTGACCGTTATTTCAACCTTTGCCTCTTGCAGGAATTCCTCCTGTATCTCAAGTACCCTTCATCAGTCTGGTTCTTGTCCCAGGCGTGCCATGCACTATATCTGCTGGACTTATATTTAGATATGATTCAATCCTCATCGCAGACAGGCGCAGCAGCTACTGTATTTAACTGGTCTGATTTTAAGGTGTATACATTTACTTAAAGAGAAACTCCAACCAAGAATTGAACTTTCTCCCAATCAGTAGCTGATCCCCCCTTTTACATGAGAAATATAATGCTTTTCACAAACAGACCATCAGGGGGCGCTGTGTGACTGATTTTGTGCTAAAACCCCTCCCACAAGAAGCTCTGAGTACCGCGGTACTTTTGGCAGTTTGTTACAATGTAACAAGGTTCACAGACAGGAATTAGCTGTTTACAGCTGTCTCTAACAGACAAAACAGCTAGGAGCAGCTACATAACCTGCCCACAGTAAAAATGTCACCATGTAGTAAATGTCAGAATGTAAATCGGGGAGAGGAAAGATTTTACAATGAGCAAACACTGACTAAATCATTTATACATAATTATGGTAAAAAATGAAGCACTTTTTTTATTACATTATTTTCACTGGAGTTCCTCTTTAAAGGACAACTGTAGTGAGAGGTATATGGAGGCTGCCATGTTTATTTCTTTTTAAGCAATACCAGTTGCCTGGCTGTCCTGCTGATCCTCTGCCTCTAACACTTTCAGCCATAGACCCTGAACAAGCATGCAGCAGATCAGGTGTTTCTGACAATATTGTCAGATCTTACAGGATTAGCTGCATGCTTGTTTCTGGTGTGATTCAGACACTACTGCAGCCAAATAGATCAGCAGGGATGCCAGGCAACTGGTATTGTTTAAAAGGAAATAAATATGGCAGCCTCCATATACCTCTCACCACAGTTGTCCTTTAAAATAAGCAATTATTAGCACCTCATTATCCCTACCAGGCTGTGAAGCCACTAACGATCCAATTTCTACTGAAAAATCATTCGAGCGATCAGAAAATTCTGATCGAAAGAAAAATTGTTCACTACACCATCAATGTACCAATCTTTGCTTCCTATCTATCACTACCAACAAGAAAATGCACATTTTGGTTTGACGAAAATCCAATCGGACGACTATTTTTATAATCGTTTGTAATCGATTGTACCCATCAATGCAGATTATTTGCAACCAATCCGATCAGAATTTCTGATCGATCAAACGATTTTTCGCTAGAAATTGGACCGTTAGTGGCCACCTTAAGAATTAAAGTAACAAACTGGGAGGGAGAGAGTGCTCCTCCCCCCCAAGAAAAAACAATTAAGGACGTTGCAGTACAATGGCCTCAGTTCACTAAGATCATGCTGGAGACAAGAGAAAACTTAAGTGGGCCATACACCAGCCGACCAACCAATTGACCATCCAATTCGATTATTATAATCGAATTGGATGAAAATTGGTGCTGCCAAGTGCATGCCCGACCGACAAAGCGACCAATTTCGGGACAGAAATTGGCCGCACGGTTGATCGTGCATGCTGGAAAATGTCGGGCCGAAGTTGCTTGGTTAGGTGCACGGCAGTACGGCGGCTGAATTGCGAACGAGCGACGAGACGACGAAACCCCCACCGCAATGTGTAAATGTATGTAGTGTGTGCATTTATACATTACCTGTCCGATGTCAGCCTCCACGCGGTTTCCGTCCATCTCGCCGGGTTCCGCATACACGCCGGCAGCGCTATGTCTGACGTCAGATACTATTCCCCGCTACCATGTATGCGGCTGTTACCAGGCGAGATGGACGGACACCGTGCGGAAGCTGCTACAGGACAGGTAATGTATAAATGCACACACTACATACATTTATGGCGGGGCGGACAGCGGCGGCTCAGCCGATTCCCTGATGATTTCATGCTGAAATCAGACGGGAATCTGTTTGTAGTGTATGGGCAGATTTGACCAGAGACAAATTTATCTCTAATCAGATTCGATTAGAGATAAATTTGTCTCTCAGTCGAATCTGCCCATATTCGTTCTAATGTATGGGCACCTTTACCACCACACATTGATATTGCCTTATTGAGGTCTAGAGATAAGTTTTCACAGTCAGAGAGTTATCTTATCTCTTCAGTCCTTAAAGAGAACCCGAGGTGGCGTGTAAGAATGCTATTAGCACACAGAGGCATTTTACACACAGTTACATTTTACTATTATTCTACCTAACAATCACTTTTCCATATAATGTTACTTTCTCATTGCATACCATACGATTTCTATCTTTTTTTTTATTATACAGTACATACGGTATACACAGTATACACCCTCTTTCATACTTGATCCTATTTAATGTTTATACAAACATTAAAGTTTGGTTTGTTTAGAATCGTTACATACCATTTATTCAGGTTGAATACAATCTGACAATCCACCACACACCATACAATTCTTGGTAAAAATTGGTCTGAATTTTTCAACATGTGTATTCTCAAAAAGTAACTGGAAAAATCAATGAGATTTCTCAGTCAAATTAAAAAAACAACAACTTTCATTTTTTTCTGTACAATTGATTGTTTTCATTGAATTACGGTAAATTTGTTACAGGAATTTTAGGGAGCCCACCCCATGCAGCTACAGTCATACTTCTGCTTCCTTCAAATTAAAGAAAAAGAACAGAACAATTCCTGTGCTGATATCTAAGAAGCCGTCTCCAGTCTGGATGTATTTGCAGTAAATGCTGATCAATGTATGCCATAGACTCAGGCGCTGAGCCCTGTGGTTTCTATAATGGGCTGTATAGTTCTGGGGGGGTGTTTAGCTTATAGGGACCACAAATGGATAATTTGCATATTCAGCAGTGATGCATTGTGGGACATGTCAGAGCTCACTCCAAACTGAAAAATTGCAAATACCTTCAGTTTTAAAGGATACCTTAGTCCTAAATAAATCCAGATATTGATGCCCTGTGCGTGTGTGTGTGTGTGTGTGTGTGTGTGTGTGTGTGTGTGTGTGTGTGTGTGTGCGTGTGTGTGTGTGTGGGGAGGTGTGCATAGGCTTACCGCACCCCCCGTGGGCCGGTGTCTGCCTCTGTTTCCCCGCTATCACTCCCATTGTATGGGTCCTGGTCTGCTCCTTCTAACTCGGACATATACACTGCGCATGCGTAGTATGTCCACTTGGGCCCTTGTGTCTGCGCTCGCCAGGGACCCCAGGAGCTCTATGGACTTCTACGGACATGCGCAGTGTAATATGTCCAGGTCAGAGGGCGCCAACCAGGACCCATACAATGGGAGTGATAGCGGGGAAAGAGAGGCAGACCCCAGGCCACGGGAGGTGCAGTAAGCTTATGCACACCTCCCCAGACACAGGGCATCATTGAGAATGTAATTAGGAATAAGGCATCCTTTAAAGAGAAAACGTGACTAAGAATTGAACTTCATCCCAATCAGTAGCAGATACCCTCTTTTACATGAGAAATCTATTCCTTTTCACAAACGGATCATCAGGGGGCTCTGTGTGGCTGATATTGTGGTGAAACCCCTCCCACAGGAAACTGTGGGGACAATGGTCCTGGCAGTTTCCTGTCTGTGAACCTCATTGCATTGTGGGAAATAACAGCTGTTTTACTGTTTCCAACTGCTAAAAAAGCAAGCAGCATCTCCTGCTACTGACATCACCTGCCAGCAGTAAAAATGTCACCATGTGATAAATGTCAGAATGTACAGTCCTGGCCAAAAGTTTTGAGACTGTCAAAAATATTGGAAATTAGAAAAGTTGGTGCTTAAGTTTTTATAATAGCAATTTGCATATACTTCAGAATGTTATGAAGAGTTTTCAGATGAATTGCATAGTCCTTGTTTGCCATGAAAATTAACTGAATCCCAAAAAAACCTTTCCAATGCATTTCATTGCTGTCATTAAAGGACCTGCTGAGATCATATCAGTAATCGTCTTGTTAACTCAGGTGAGAATGTTGATGAGCACAAGGCTGGAGATCATGATGTCAGGCTGATTGGGTTAGAATGGCAGACATGACATGTTAAAAGGAGGGTGATGCTTGAATCATTGATCTTCCATTGTTAACCATGGTGATCAGCAAAGAAACGCGTGCAGCCATCATTGCGCTACATAAAAATGGCTTCACGGGCAAAGATATTGTGGCTACTAAGATTGTACCTAAATCAACAATGTATAGGATCATCAAGAACTTCAAGGAAAGGTTCAATTTTTGTTAAGAACGCTTCAGGGCGTCCTAGAAAGTCCAGCAAGCGCCAGGATCGTCTCCATCTGCACGCAAAGTGAGGCGAATACTTTTGGAAGGTGGCCTGGTGTTAAGAAGGGCAGCAAAGAAGCCACTTCTCTCCCCAAAAAACATCAGGACAGATTGATCTTCTGCAGAAAGTATGGTGAATGGACTGCTGAGGACTGGGGCAAAGTCATATTCTTCGATGAAGCCCCTTTCCAATTGTTTGGGGCATCTAGATAAAGGCTTGTCAGAAGAAGGAAAAGGTGAGCGCTACCATCAGTCCTGTGTCATGCCAACAGTAAAGCATCCTGAGACCATTCATGTGTGGAGTTGCTTTTCATCCAAGGGAATGGCTCACTCACAATTTTGCCAAAAAACACAGCCATGAATAAAGAATGGTACCAAAACACCCTCCAACAGCAACTTCTTCCAACAATCTAACAACAGTTTGGTGAACAACAATGCATTTTCCAGCACGGTGGAGCACCGTGTCATAAGGCAAGAGTGATAACTAAGTGGCTCGGGGACCAAAACGTTGACATTTTGGGTCCATGGCCTGGAAACTCCCCAGATCTTAATCCCATTGAGAACTTGTGGTCATTCCTTAAAAGCCAACTAATTCTGAGAAACTCACAGAAGTGATTATGAAAGAATGGGTTGCTGTCAGTCAGGATTTGGCCCACAAGAGCTAAAAGCAGTTTAGCAGCAAACTTTGTGAAAACTAATATTTTTGACAGTCTCAAAACTTTTGGCCAGGACTGTAAATCAGGGAGAGGAAAGATTTTACAATGGGCAAACACTGACTAAATCATTCATACATAATTATTGTAAAAATGAAGCACTTTTTTTAAATTAAATTATTTTCACTGGAGTTCCTCTTTAAGAAGGCAAACTTCTGTTTTGCACGGCATTTTAGTTAGAGGGCCTTTTGGTCCGTTGTAGCCCCTTACACACTCCTAGCAGTTCTGACTCACCATGAGCTTGCTGGGCAATCTGTAACTTTTTTTATTGTCATGTGTTTTTATAGTCAGTCAGAGTGGCTGCCGGCATAGTACACTTGGGATGTGAGGAATTTCTGCTATGTGAGCCCTCTTGTAAAATAATTCAGCAACTGATTAGGCATTCACAGCCACTGTATCCCCTTCTGTGTGCCTGTAACGATTTATGTCAGCAACCAGAGAGAATCTGATTCTTGGCGATCTGCAGTATCCCCAAGAATACAGATATACCTGATTATTGAGGATCTGCAGAATCGCCAATAATCCAAGTATAACTAACCTCTAGACACCTGAAGCGTGTAAGTGTTTGGTGTAACAGGAGGAATTGGACCACCGGGGTAGCAGGTGGTCCAATAAGTAGAGAAGACTGTACTGCAGTCAAGGGCTCCAGGAGGGGGAGTCCATGACTGGTTTTGCAGCAAGGCCCCCTCTGAGGAGCAGGGGACCTCTGCAGGAGGAATGAGCACCCAAGGGGTGGGTGACAACCAGAAGGTCGTGCAGGCCGGGTCGGCAACACACAGACAGATAAAGTACAGAGACAGGAGACTGATTCGGTAACCAGGGACAGGCAGGGTCGGCAACAGTAGATCAGATGTGCGAAGGTACCGAATCAGAAAGCAGAAGAGAAGTCAGGAGAGCTACAATTCATAAACAGATATCCAATAATGCCTAGTCTAGAGTGTGAGGTCCGTGGTCCCACACCCAGGAACTGGTCTAAGAAATAACACAGATGATATACAGTACTCCTAGTCTGGGGTGTGAGGTCCGTGGTCTCTACACCCAGGAACTGGTCTAAGAAATAACACAGATGATATACAGTACTCCTAGTCTGGGGTGTGAGGTCCATGGTCTCTACACCCTGGAACTGGTCTAAGGAATAACACAGATGATACACAGTATTCCTAGTCTGGGGTGTGAGGTCCGTGGTCTCTACACCCTGGAACTGGTCTAAGGAATAACACAGATGATACACAGTATTCCTAGTCTGGGGTGTGAGGTCCGTGGTCTCTACACCCTGGAACTGGTCTAAAGAATAACACAGATAATAATACAGTGAACTGAAAGTGTGGATTCCCAGGTCCACCTGGTTCGACCACACTGAAGGATCTGACTAAGGTCTGAGTGCTAACACATAGGTATTGCCACAATGCCTGACAACCAGTAACTGAACGGCAAGAGATATATATAGCAAAGCGCTCCACAGCGCCGCCCAGCTCCTATCAACCAATCACCTGCTGAGCTGGGATCAGCTGACCCTTCTCCTATTGGCATAAAGAGCCTGTCTTGGGGCGCGCGCGCGCGCGTAGCTCTCCATCTGTGTGCACTACTAGGTCCAAACAAACTAGACGCATGTTGCTGCGGGGAAACCGCCGCTCTGTACGCGGACACCACCGCCTCACTGTCAGAACGCGCTGCGGTTTCTCCGCAATCCATCACAGTGCCCTCTGTCGTGCACATGTATGGGAAATGGTCACACAGCCACTGTATCCCCTTCTGTGTGCCCTCAATGGTGCATATGTATGGGAAATGGTCACAGACTATTGACAATCTCTGGGGTAGATAATTAGATAATATACAGTGGCTTGCAAAAGTATTCGGCCCGCTTGAAGTTTTCCACATTTTGTCATATTACTGCCACAAACATGAATCAATTTTAATGGAATTACACGTGAAAGACCAATACATAGTGGTGTACACGTGAGAAGTGGAACGAAAATCATACATGATTCCAAACATTTTTTACAAATAAATAACTGCAAAGTGGGGTGTGCGTAGTTATTCAGCCCAGTTTGATCTGAGTGCAGTCAGTTGCCCATAGGCATTGCCTGATGAGTGCTAATGACTAAATAGAGTGCAACTGTGTGTAATCTTATGTCAGTACAAATACAGCTGCTCTGTGACAGCCTCAGAGGTTGTATAAGAGAATATTGGGAGCACTACACCATGAAGTCCAAAGAACACACCAGACAGGTCAGGGATACAGTTATTAAGAAATGTAAAGCAGGCTTAGGCTACACAAATATTTCCAAAGCCTTGAACATCCCACGGAGTACTGTTCAAGTGATCATTCAGAAATGGAAGGAGTATGGCACAATTGTAAACCTACCAAGACAAGGCCATCCACCTAAACTCATAGGCCGAACAAGGAGAGCGCTGATCAGAAATGCAGTCAAGAGGCCCATGGTGACTCTGGACGAGCTGCAGAGATCTAAAGCTCAGGTGGGGGAATCTGACAACTTCTAGTTGTGCACTGCACAAAGTTGGCCTTTATGGAAGGAAGGCAAGAAGAAAGCCATTGTTAACAGAAAAGCATAAGAAGTCTTGTTTGCAGTTTGCCACAAGCCATGTGGGGGACACAGCAAACATGTGGAAGAAGGTGCTCTGGTCAGATGAGACCAAAATGGAACATTTTGGCCAAAATGCAAAATGCTATGTGTGGAAGAAAACCAACACTGCACATCACTCTGAACACACCATCCCCACTGTCAAATATGGTGGTGGCAGCATCATGCTCTGGGGTTGCTTCTCTTCAGCAGGGACAGGGAAGCTGGTCAAAGTTGATACGAAGATGGATGGAGCCAAATACAGGGCAATCTTGGAAGAAAACCTCTTGGAGTCTGCAAAAGACTTGAGACTGGGGCGGAGGTTCACCTTCCAGCTGGACAACGACCCTAAACATAAAGCCAGGGCAACAATGGAATGGTTTAAAACAAAACATATCCATGTGTTAGAATGGCCCAGTCAAAGTCCAGATCTAAATCCAATCGAGAATCTGTGGCAAGATCTGAAAACTGCTGTTCACAAACGCTGTCCATCTAATCTGACTGAGCTGGAGCTGTTTTGCAAAGAAGAATGGGCAAGGATTTCAGTCTCTAGATGTGCAAAGCTGGTAGAGACATACCCTAAAAGACTGGCAGCTGTAATTGCAGCAAAAGGTGGTTCTACAAAGTATTGACTCAGGGGGCTGAATAATTGCGCACACCTGACTTTGTAAAAAATGTTTGGAATCATGTATGATTTCCGTTCCACTTCTTACAAGTACACCACTTTGTGATGGTCTTTCACGTGGAATTCCAATGAAATTGATGCATGTTTGTGGCAGTAATGTGACAAAATGTGGAAAACTTCAAGGGAGCCGAATACTTTTGCAAGCCATTGTATACAGAATATCCTGAACTACTAGGAAAGTATGAGGGGCCAAAAAACAAAACAAAATGGCCTTCTTACTAAAAAGCAACACTGAGTATAATTTGCTTTCTTAAAACAGAAGGTACAGTATTAGCAATATTTGTGCTTTAAGTGAGCAACTGTAGTTTCCCATGATGCATCACTCTTGAATATGCAAATAATCTATTTATGCCCCTGAAGCCAGTCTTACAGCCAGAACTGCTGGTGTATAGCAAGCATATAGCTAACAAGTTTAAGAGCAACATCAATACAGCATGAAAAGTCCGAAACAGGCTGTTTGCATGTTAGATTGATGTGCCTTGTACATGGACAGGAGCGCACCCGCGTGAACATATTCAGCAATCCCTTGTCAAATATGTTCAGAGTGTCCCAGCACTGGAACGGCAAGCTCAAGGTTAATGGGGGGAAGCCTACATTACCCAGAGGCTTCTCTCAACTGAGGTGGGTATCTATGCATTCTATGAAGTTTGAAAATAGACCAATCAAAAGCAACAGCTGTTGGATTTGATTGGTCAAGCATTTTAAAGTGTACCTCCGGACTAAAAATCTACTCAGCAGCACTGAAAAGGCTTGGTGTTTCTTTAACAGTTTCACAGCATCAGAACTTTGTTTTTCTTACCAAACCATCATTTTTAGCTGCATTTTTAGCTAAGCTCCACCCATCAAAGAAAAAAAGCCCAGGCTTTTTTTCCCTGATGCTATGCAGAGCATGATGGGATTTCCTATGTTGTTGTTCACGTTGCCTAGCATCTAGGAGAGGTGCTCAGGATACAGGACAGTTGGAACTGTGTCTCATGCTCCCTGTCACCTCCTTTCAACCAAAAAGATGGCTGCCATCATGAAATCACAAACATTTGCCTGTTCTTTTAAAACAGTGTGGGTGAGAGATTATATTAGCTATCTATTTTAATTAACATGACTAATGTAACTTAATGACAGTATGTTTGTTTAGGCTGGAGTTCTTCTTTAAAAATTACCATCAGCTTAAAATTGGTATCATCTCACTGGCCATCCCACTGAGATAACCACCATATTCCACAAGGATAGAAGATCTCTTGCATACCACCCAACATTTTGAGATAAGAAAGAGGAACACTATAAGACACGCCCCTGGCATGCATCTAACCACACCCCCCACACCACGCACATTCGAAATCAAAAGATGTTGTTTTATCATTCAAACCACACTGGTCCTCTCTATCATCATTCGTTTTCCTTCATTTTAACATTTGAAAATAAGATTCCCATTAATTTGATTGATGGGAATAACGTTTAGAGTCAGTTAAACACATTTTTCAGTAGAAAAATACAAGTGGACCCGACCCGAGGTAAAAATAAACTGTTGCGATAAACAATTATATTATTCCTAAAAATGACTTTTTAAGTATCCCAGGGTTTTCTTCTATATTTAAACATTTACAAAGTAGGTTGAATGTTTTACTGTTTTTAATTAGTGGCAGCCTTTAAATTAAGTGTCCCAAATATATGAACTATTGACCTTTCTATATCTCTTACCTGAGCTCAGAGGTTGTATTCTGCCATTAAAACTTTTAAGGCTGTAATTTGCTTATCAGTGGAGTTTACTATATTCCTGACAAGACAGGAGCTGTCATTTCCATGCCTAGAAATTAACTCTTTCAGGCAGCAAAATAAAACAAGTAAAATAGCCTGGTTATTAATATGTTTTGCACTGTACATACACATGTTCATCTCATCATGTCACATGTCGCCTTGGGTACACTTTAACACAGATCTGTACATGAATCCTGAAAGAGGGACAAATGAGGAAGAAAGGACATGGGGATTGGGTTCCAAAAGAGGGACTGTTCCTCCAAAAGAGGGACAGTTGGAAGATATGCTCTTGTGTATCTCTCCCCATGGAAATGGACTGTCCCACTGACCTGTTGTAGTCAAAATGTTCTCTCCATCTTCTAGCTTATTACATAAGTGGCTGAATAGAGAACTGGTTAAGGGCACTGCCTTTGACATGGGAGATCAGGGTTCGAATCCTGGCTAGGATCAGTACCTATTCAGTAAGGAGTTCAAGGCAAGACTCCCTAACACTGCAGGGTGGCACCTGGAGTGTGTCCCAGTGGCTGCAGCTCTTGAGCGCTTTGAGTCCAACAGGAGAAAAGCGCTTTACAAATGTTCGGATTATTATTAATATGCAAGTAAACTTGCCAGTAGCGGTTTCCTGCATACTCACCAGCAGTAGAAGATCCCTTCTGGTATTATCTCAGGTCTGTAGTTTAGTCCTGGACAATTTTTCCAGAGATACGATTTATTCCATTATTATGAGAAGTACAGATCTCGACAGCAGTAGCTTGCATTGGATAAAGTTCTGCAAAGTGACCACCAGGACCTGCCAGTGACCAGCTCCGGGCACCGAAGTCTACTGATCTCTCGCTAGCGTTGTAGACTGGCAGGATCAGAGCAGAGCGATCTCACAAGCCTCCCTAGAGGAGTGAATGCTGCCTCTGTACTGTCTGGGCTCTCAGGCAGCTCTGGGAAAGGCACTTCAATGCTCAGCCCTTCTTGTTTCCTTTCAAAAACAGTGAGTGCAGCGAGTGAGCAGCTATCATGCAGGATGAGGTCACACTTCCTGTTACTGTTCAGCTGTGCAGAGAGGCATTCTCAGGGATAGGCAGCGCAGATAGCAGATGAGGCTGAGCTGCAGTCTAGATAAGCACCGTGTGATGCAGATCATCTAAGTTTTCAAAATGTTCTGCAATCTCAACGGCCGCTCTGTCCTTTATTGGGGTCACTAAACGGACACTGTACTTAGAGAGGAACTGTAGTAAAAATAACTAATGGATAAAAGTGCTTCTATTTTACAATATTCATTTATAGATTATTTTGTCAGAGTTTGGCCATTATAAAATCTTTTCTCTCCCTGATTTAATTTCTGAAATTTATAACAGGTGGCCACATCTTTACAGCTGCATAGCTCCCCACTGTTCCTCTTTGGGAGCCCTGCCCCTCTGTCCCTCTTTCTTCCGCATGTGTCCCTTTTTCAGAACTCATGTACAGATCTATATAAATATATGAATTTTTATATCGTAAAACATACCTCCCAACTTTTTGGAAAAGGAAACGGGACACTTAGGCCACACCCTTAAACACACCCCCAACACACCCCTAGTCCTGCATGCCATAAAGATTGTTTACGATTTTTTTTTTTAAATGATTGAGGCGCCAGCCGCCACTATGAGATGCGGGATGCCGGCAATCACA
Organism: Hyperolius riggenbachi; assembly: GCF_040937935.1. Lineage (NCBI taxonomy): Eukaryota > Metazoa > Chordata > Amphibia > Anura > Hyperoliidae > Hyperolius > Hyperolius riggenbachi. The sequence goes on from NC_090650.1 coordinate 423,127,579, forward strand.
TACAGTCATACATTCCTATCTCCCTCCCTCCCGAATGTGCCCCCGTTTGCAGAGTAAAGTGCGCAGCGGAGCGGCTTTCATCTTACCGTCCATCCTCGCATACCGGCATCTGGCTCTTCATTGATTCCTGCTTCCTGTGACATCACAGGAAGCAGAATGAAGCCAGATGCCGATATATGAGGATGGACGGTAAGATGAAAGCCGCTCTGCTGCGCAAACAGGGGGACACGGGGGCACATTCGGAGGGAGGGAGGGGGGTAGGAATGTATGAATGTATGTGATTGCCGGCATCCCGCATCTCATATTGGCGGCTGGCACCTCGATCATTTTTTCCCCCTCTCCACCCACTATCACCATACCGGGATAGCGGGGGAGCTCCCCCAAATCGGGACAGTCCCGCAGAATTCGGGACTGTTGGGGGGCATGCCGTAAAATGTGTTAAATATACGGCTAAGGGCTCAAACCCAATAGGAATCTCTGCAGCGCTTTTAAATTGCACAAGTGCTGTGTGCAGTGATTTCTAGGCCGATTGCAATCACATTTGCCTCTGATTTGAAGTGCAGTACAGTAAATTGTACAGTGTTTCTGATTAGCATTTCTTTTCCTTTTTTTTTAATAAATTTTATTATACTTACCATGTGTCCCGATGTATTACTTCTGTCCGTAGCCTCGCCCCCTAATGGAACAGGTCATAGGTGCTCTAGGACCAATCAGAGAAGTGCCTGTGACCTCTTCTGTTGGGAGCAGAGCTTCAGGCAGAAGCCAAACATCGGGACACTCATCAACTATTTAAGCCTTCTGGATGTAGAAGCTACGCCCAGAAGGCCATGTGCGCTCCCGCGGCCAATCGCGTGCGTGCACCCACACTCCCGGCCACGGATCGTTAGCCCAAGAATCAATTAATCGGGACATGGTGCCTGATGATTGATTTCTCTCCCCGGGAGAAAAAGCGACTGCTTCTCTCGGAATCCTCGCTTTTTCTGCCTCTTATGTCCCCCTACGTCCCTCTAAGCGTACATGTTACGCTTAGAGTGACGTCATGTAAACAAACTCATCTTGTGGCCAAAAAGTAAAACTACATCTACATGTAAAAAAAAAAAAAAAAATTACATATTTACATAAAAAAATTACTATTTACATCCCACCCTCCCCAAAATACCCAAATAAAATGTTTAATAAAAAAAAAAAAATTACAATAAAAAAAACACGTAAATATTTACCTAAGGGTCTAAACTTAAATATCAATGTAAAGATGAAATATTTCTATTTTTGTTTTTAATTATTAGCTTGTAAATAGTGATGGATGCAAAACGGGAAAATGCACTTTTATTTCCAAATAAAATATTGTCGCCATACATTGTGATAGGGACATAATTTAAACGGTGTAATACCCGGGACTATTAGGCAAATACAATACATAGGTTTTAATTATGGAGGCATGTATTATTTTAAAACTATAATGGCCGAAAACTGAGAAATAATGATTTTTTTCAGTTTTTTTCTTACTCTTCCTGTTAAAATGCATTTCCAGTAAAGTGGCACTTAAAAAAATGTACCACCCAAAGAAAGCCTAATTGGTGGCTGAAAAAACAAGATATAGATCAGTTCATTGTGATAAGTAGTGATAAAGTTATAGGCTAATGAATGGGAGGTGATAATTGCTCGGATGCATAAAGTGAAAATGACTGAAGGCTGAAGTGGTTAAGTATACGTAACTTTATTTAAAGGGAACCTTAACTGCCATGGGAAAATAAATTCACTTACCTGGGGGCTTTCCCAAGCCTCCTGCAGCCGTCCTGTGCCCGCACCGGTCCTTCGGTGCCCTCCGGTCTCCCTCCGCCGCTAAGTTTCGATTTCGGACGACTGCCAGTCGTCCTCGGGCCTCTTCCGCATTCCTCGTCGTAAACTGCAGTAAAGCGCGTCCGCATGACGCCAAACGCGTCATCGCATGACGCCAAACGCGTCATGCGGACGCGCTTTACTGCAGTTTACGACGAGGAATGCGGAAGAGGCCCGAGGACGACTGGCAGTCGTCTGAAATCGAAACTTAGCGGCGGAGGGAGACCGGAGGGCACCGAAGGACCGGCGCGGGCACAGGACGGCTGCAGGAGGCTTGGGAAAGCCCCCAGGTAAGTGAATTTATTTTCCCACGGCAGTTAAGGTTCCCTTTAAAAATCAAAACACTCAGCCCCTAAATTGCTGCAAAATCGCTTTGCAAAGCGATTTTGCAGCACTTCTATACATAGCATTGAGCGCAAAGGCAGCCAAAATGCTGTATGTCCTGTGACTGCGGTGAACTCTAATCGCACCAGTGGTTTCCCCACCATCTCCTTGAAATGTTCATGCAGCCTAATTGGATTGATTTGGTCAGTTGATTGGACTTGATTTGGAAGGACACACACTAGTCTAAATAAGGTCAAACAGTTGACAGTTCACATCGCATGACGTCAAAGGAACTGTCTGTAGACCTCAGAGACAGGATTTTATAAAGATAAAATCTGGGAAAGGTTACAGAAACATTTTCTGCTGCTTTGAATGCCCCAAATGAGCACAGTGGCCTCCATCATCAGTAAGTGGAAGAAGTTCAAAACCACCAGGAAACTTCCTAGAGCTGGACGGACATCTAAACTGAGCGATCAGGGCTGACGAACCTTTGTCAGGGAGGTGACCAAGAACACAATGATCACTCTGTCAGAACTCCAGATGTCCTCTGTGGAGAGATTAGAATGTTCCAGAAGAACAACCATCTCTGCAGCTATCCACCAATCAGGCCTAAGGAGTGTACCAAGGAGTGGCCAGATTAAATCCATTCCTCAGTAAAAGGCACATGGCAGCCCGTCTGGATTTTGCCAAAAGGCACCTGAAGGACTCCCAGACCCTGAAAAACAAAATTCTCTGGTCCGATGAGGCAAAGATTGAACTCTTTGGTGTGAATGTCTGGCATCATGTTTGGAGAAAACCAGACACTGCTCACCAGGCCATTACCATCCCTACAGTAAAGAATGGTGGTGGCAGCATCATGCTGTGGGATGTTTTTCAGTGGCAACTGGGAGACTATTCAGGATAAAGGGAAAGATGACAGCAGCAAAGTGCGGAGACATCCTGGATGAAAACCTGCTCTAGAGCGCTCTTAAACTCAGACTGGGGCAACGTTCCATCTTTCAGTAGGACAATGACCCTAAACGCACAGCCAAGATATGAAAGGACAAATCAGGACAAATCTGTGAATGTCCTTGAGTGGCCCAGCCAGATCCCAGAATCCGATTGAACATCTCTGGAGAGATCTTAAGATGGCTGTGCACCGACACTTCCCATCCAACCACCTGATGGAGCTAGAGAGTTGCTGCAAAGAGGAATGGGCAAAGGTAGCCAAGGAAAGGTGTGCCAAGCATGTGGCATCATATTCAAAAAGTCTTGAGGCTGTAATTGCTGCCAAGGGTGCATCGACAAAGTATTGAGAAAAGGCTATGAATACTTATGTACATGTGATTCCTCAGTGTTAATCTCGTCCTATCCGATCTGTCAGTCAGCCCCAGAAAAGTCCCTGAGTTAGTCAGTTGGGGACGTCTGTGCCCGCAGGGGCCTGGCCTTGCATATTCTTGGTTGCGCTCCGGTAGTTGGGAGCATTCTGTGCCTGTGCAGTTACAAGCCTTAAAGGGGTTCTGTGGATCTTTTAAAAAAGTTCTGTGGATCTTTTAAAAAACAAAAACTGACACTTACCTGGGACTTCTACCGGGTCCCTGCAGCTGTCCTGTCCCACGCCGTCCTCTACGATCCTCCATTCCACGCCGCCGGTTACCGTCCAATTATACGTCTTACTAGATGAATGCAACTGCGCGTCCTTGCTCCTGCTCGCGTCTCCGGGAGCCTCCTGCGCAGAAGCAGTAGAAAGGTTCCTCGTACTGCACCTGCGCAGTAAGCTCCCCGAGACACGAGCGACGTGGGACAGGACAGATGCAGGGGGCCGGTAGAAGCCGCAGGTTCAGTGTTTTTTTTTCTTAAATCCAAAGAACCCCTTTAACAAACTGCGCAGATGCACAATGTTCCTGGCTACAGGAGCGGGATCATGAAGGCATGTGGCTAGGGCCACACATGTGCAGTAGTCAGTGACTACCTGGGCTGACAGTGGAAGAACAGAGAGGACTGGAAGGACACAGAGGGAGCTGAAAAAATACAGGGTCCTGGAAGAAGCCCCAGGTAAGTATAAATCCTTTACCACTAATCGTGACAGGTTTACTTTGAGAATCAATAAGGTTTTTGTTAAAAAACCAGTATGACTGGTACAGGCATGACAACAGCACTGGCTCATGTCTTCACAGTTTATCAGTCACCAGTCCTTGAATGATGCCATATATTTTCTTAGCTTCAGTCTAGGACTACATAGCAGATTATCTCATCATTCTTACTGAATGAAGTACTCTGCTCTCTATACCACTTCAATGGCATGACGTTACTGACAAGAAGACAGTTTTGATAGCAAGGCATCTGGATGCTATGACGACCACAGAAACATGTCAGTGAGTGTTATACCTTCATCAGGGCTCCAGGTCTGTGACAAGATGGGGGCGGAGCTGAAGAATTAAAAACAGAGACAGAAAGGAAAATGTTAAAGGGGCCTGTTTCTAAAACAGCTTATAATGTTGGCTCTTTGGGGTTTTAATTATAAAAATTCTGCCGTCATATTTATAAAGATGTGTAATAATGCGCAATGCAAGTGCCATAAAGCATCTTCTCCCAAGAAGGCTTCCGCGTCCAATGCGGCGGTTTGCACGCGGAAGCGTGCATCTGGTAACAGGGCAGAACGCGGAAAAGCCACCGCATATAACAACAGTAAGGCGGCTGGTTCCGCGTCCAGCGCGGCGGTTTGCACGCGGGAGCGTGTGTCTGGTGTGGCTGAGTATGTTAGTGCACGCAGGCTTAGGAATACGCGTGCGCTGAGAGGCAGAACTCTTATACTGGGCAAGGAGAGATCAGCTGATCACGCCGATCAGCTGACTCCAGAACAGCTTACTATTGGTTGATCAATTAGGGGTGGTGCCGGAGAGCACTACTCCATATATAGTTACTGCTGGCCAGTCTCAAGTTGTCTGCCGTTGCGAACACTACGTGGAAGCACTCAGACCTTAGTCAGATCCAACAGGGTGTTTGAACCAGGTGGACCTGGGAATTCACACTGAGCCAGATTACTTGTACTGTTATTCTGTTTATGCTTAGACTAGTTCCAGGGTGTAGAGACCACGGACCTCACACCCAGACTAGGGAACTTGTGTTATCCATCTGTTATACTTCAGACTAGTTCCAGGATGTAGAGACCACGGACCTCACATCCAGACTAGGGAACTTGTGTTATCCATCTGTTATACTTCAGACTAGTTCCAGGGTGTAGAGACCACGGACCTCACACCCAGACTAGGCATTGTTGATATCTGTTATGACTTACTGCTTTCCTGACTATCCCTTTGATCTCTTATTCGGTACCTCGCATATCTGATATTCCGTTGCCAGACCCTGCTTGCCTTGGATACCGAATCAGCCTTCTGTCTTTGTACTTTATCTGTCCGTGTGTTGCCGACCAGGCGTGCCCGACCTCGAGAGCTATCTCTCCTCTTAAGAGATAGTCTCCAGATCAGATAGTGACATCCACCTTCAGGTGTCACTCAATCTCTGGTCCTTCCTATCTCCAGCCTGACTCCACCCCTTAGAGAGTCTCAGGCTGCTGGAAGGTTCCTGTGCCCTCAAGAGCAGTATTCCTTTACTGCCTATGATCACCTGCTCAGCAGGTGCATTACTCAAAATACTACTGTTACACCAAACACTCACATACCTATAGGTGTCCAGAGGTTAGCAATATATCTGTATTATCGGTGATTCTGCAGATCATCAATAATCAGGTGTATATATCTGCATTCTTGGTGATACTGCAGATCACCAATAATCAGATTCTCTCTGCGTGCTGACACCAATCGATACAGAACGGCAGACCAAAACCAAATGGACGCACTCCGCAGCCGTCTTGATGCACTCACCACCTCGGTGGAAAATTTCATCTCAGTGCTGGACAATCATCAATGCCTTGTCTGGGTCTGCGCAAGCCCTACAGACGGCTGTGGATACAGTGCGATCTCCTCCTAGCACAGACATACTCATGTCTGTACCTGAAAAGTTTTCTGGCCACAGATCTGACTTTCGGAACTTTAAAAACCGAGTGTTATCATACTTTGAGTTGAGACCCAGTTCTTCAGGAACTGTAGCACAGAGAATTACATTTATCAAGACACTATTGTCAGGAGATTCCCAGACTTGGGCATATAATCTCCAGCCAGGTGATAGCTTGTTGGCCTCGGTTGAGGCATTTTTTGAAGCTATGGCTATAATTTATGATGACCCGGACATTGCCTCTACCGCAGAGCGGAAGCTCAAGACGTTGCGGCAGGGCAGGGATCCGGTTGAAAGTTACGCAGCTGAATTCAGGAAATGGGCGGTTTCAGCCAGATGGGGCTCATTTGCATTGTTAGACTGTTTTTTGTCAGGGCTGTCAGACGTGGTCTCAGAGTTAATGTTGGGTCATCCTGAGCCCAAATCCATCGATGAAGCCATTTCATTGGCCATCAGAATTGATCGTCGTTTACGATACCAAAGACAGACCTGGGGTAGGAACAATGTGAGATACTTGTCCTACGCAGCGTCCCCTTCTGTTCCATTTCCACCTGCTTCACCCCCACCGGAACCAATGCAGATTGGTCGTCGAGATTGTCTCGGGTGGAACGGAGACGCAGAGAAACAGAGCAGCTCTGTCTATACTGTGCAGAGGGGGGTCATAAAGTGCAGAATTGTCCCAAGAAGTCGGGAAACGCTGCCGCCTAGGTGTAGTCGGAGGTAATACCCTAGGCGCGCAGTCATTACCTCTAGATGATAAACGTTTTCTTCTCCCTTGTACTATATCCTGGCAGGATAAGACAGAGACTACTGAGGCCTTCATAGATTCTGGCTCAGCAGCTAATTTTATGGATTATGAATTTGCTAAGAAATTGGGGATTCCGATCTCCCCACTAAGACAACAGATTCGGGTCACTGCAGTGGATGATTCCCCCCTGCAGAGTAACCACCCTCTCTCCCAGACCCCAGACTTGGGGGTCACAATAGGGGTGTTGCATAAAGAAAGTTTACCATTTTTTGTGTTACGAATGGCAACCTCCACGATCATTCTTGGCATGCCATGGTTACAAACTCACTCGCCTCAGATCAATTGGGCTACGGGTCAGCCCATTGTTATCATCATTGTCTAGCAAAAGTAACCTTTGGTAAGACCAAGATTCACATGGAGGGATTGCCAGATCAGTATTCAGAATTTCCGGACGTGTTTTGTCCCAAGTCAGCAGATAAACTTCCTCCACACCGTCCTTTTGACTGCCCCATTGATCTCAGGTCTGGTTGTATGCCCGCTAGAGGTCATCTCAATAATTTATCTGGGCCAGAGAAATTGGCCATGCAGGAATACATCCGAGAGAACTTAGCTAAAGGTTTCATCCGCCCTTCTCGGTCCCCGGCAGGGGCAGGGTTCTTTTTTGTGAAAAAGAAGGATGGAGGCCTCCGCCCATGCATTGATTATCGGGGCTTAAATAAAAGTACAGTAAAAAAATCGCTATCCTTTGCCTTTAATAGACGATTTATTTACTCAAGTCACCAATGCTAAGATTTTCTCGAAACTGGATTTAAGGGGTGCTTACAACCTTGTGCGGATCAGGGACGGTGATGAATGGAAGACGGCCTTTAACACGCCCGACGGGCACTACGAGTACCTGGTGATGCCCTTCGGGTTGTATAATGCCCCGGCCGTCTTTCAAGAGCTGATTAATGAAGTCTTTAGAGAAGTATTGGGCAGATTCGTCTTAGTATATTTAGACGACATACTAATCTTCTCGTCCAACCTCTCAGAGCACAGAAAGCATGTTAAGTTTGTGTTACGGAAATTGAGACAAAATATGCTGTACGCTAAGCTGGAGAAATGCATTTTCGAAGTGACCTCTGTTGCCTTTCTGGGGTACATAATTTCAACTTCTGGCCTCTCTATGGACCCGGGAAAGGTTTCAGCTGTTTTGGAGTGGCCCCAACCTGTGGGACTGAAGGCTCTCCAGAGGTTCCTGGGGTTCGCTAACTACTATAGGAGGTTCATAAAGGGACACTCTACGGTGATCTCACCTCTCACCAGTCTCACAAAGAAAGGGGCAGATACTCATCACTGGTCCCCTGAGGCCCATGCTGCTTTCTCCACTCTGAAGAAATTGTTCTGTACTGCACCCATTTTGAGACATGTCGACACCACCTTCCCCTTTATCGTGGAGGTAGATGCCTTAGAGGTAGGGGCTGTGCTGTCTCAGTGTTCTGGGTTGCAGGGAAAATTACACCCCTGTGCCTATTTTTCACATAGGTTTTCACCCGCAGCGAAGAACTACGATATAGGCAATAGGGAACTTCTAGCCATTAAGTTGGCCTTTGAGGAATGGCGACATTGGTTAGAGGGTGCAGAACATACCATTACTGTCTATACTGACCACAAGAATTTGGAGTACATTGAGGGCGCCAAGAGACTTAGCCCCCGACAGGCCCGGTGGTCATTATTTTTCTCGAGATTCAGATTTGTAATCACGTATACCCCTGGTAGTAAGGACATCAAAGCTGATGCCTTGTCCAGATGTTCTGAGCCCGAGACAGCACAGCCCTCAGACCCAGAAACCATTCTTCCTCAGAAAGTGGTTCTGGCCACCACTGAGACCTGGAAGGACTGGACAGAAACGTTGGGTCCATTCCAACAGGATGTACCAGAGGGGAAGCCTGAGGGGGTCATGTTTGTACCATTGCCTTTTCGTCTACAAATACTGCAGTTGTTCCATTCCCACAAGAATGCTGGGCATCCCGGGGCCACCAGAACTAAGGACCTCGTTGCGAGATGTGCCTGGTGGCCGTCATTGGCAACTGACTGCAAAGAGTATGTAAGAGAATGTGCAGTGTGTGCTAGGAGCAAACCCTCCCGTCAGGCACCTGTTGGGACATTGCAACCATTGCCAGCCCCGAATGAGCCATGGACTCATCTGTCCATGGATTTTGTGGGCGAACTCCCCAGCTCTGAGTGCATGACGGTCATTTGGGTGGTAGTCGATCGATTCAGCAAGGCGGCCCATTTTGTCCCTCTGAAAGGACTCCCCTCAGCCCAGGAGTTGGCCGATCTCTTCATCCAACATATTTTCCGGCTGCATGGTATTCCGGAAAATATAGTGTCAGATCGGGGAGTCCAATTTGTTTCTACGTTTTGGAGGGCATTCTGCCATCAGTTAGACATGGAGCTATCTTTTTCGTCAGGCTACCACCCACAGACCAATGGCCAGACCGAGAGAACCAATCAGTCTCTGGAACAGTTTCTGAGGTGTTATGTGGCAGATGTTCAAACCGACTGGGTCAGGTTTCTGCCATTTGCAGAGTTTGCACACAACAATTTGAAAAGCTCCTCCTCAGGTTTTTCCCCCATTCCAGGTGGTGACAGGAAGGTCACCTAAGTTCACCCCATTACCAGTGGCTGCCACTCCGTTTCCAGCCCTGGAGGATTGGCAGAAGTCCTTAAAACAAATTTGGGGAATGGTAGAAAGAAATTTGAGGAGGGCTTTTCAGAGTCAGAAGAAACAGGCTGATAAGAGACGTTCCATAGAGTGGGAATTTCTTCCAGGAGACTTGGTCTGGGTGTTGAGGTGGCCTCCCGTTGCTCTCCCTGGTGGTGCTCCTCTGCTCTCCCTGGTGTTGAGGTGGCCTTCCGTTGTTCTCCCTGGTGGTCCCACTTTGCTCTCCCTGGTGGTGAGGTGGTCCCTGGCTGCTGGTCTCCCTGTTGGTCCCTCTTCGTTCTCCCTGGTGGTGAGGTGGTCCTGTCGCTCTCCCTGGTAATCCCTCTTCATTCTCCCTGGTGGTGAGGTGGTCCTGTCGCTCTCCCTGGTAATCCCTCTTCATTCTCCCTGGTGGTGAGTTGGTCCCCTGTCGCTCTCCTTGGTGGTCCCTCTTCGTTCTCCCTGGTGGTCCCTCTTCGTTCTCCCCGGTGGTGAGGTGGTCCTCTGTTGCTCTCCCTGTTAGTGAGGTGGTCCACCGTCACTCTTCATGGTGGTCCCTCTTTGCTCTCCCTTGTAATGAGGTGGTCCATCTTCACTTTCCCTGGTGGTCTAGCGAGTCTGCTGCCTGTTCCTCCGGGGAGCAGCATTTTGGCATCATTATTTGGCAGTCCATCGTTGTGTGGGTAAGTGATGTCGCCAGGGAAGTTTGGTCTGTTATACAATGACCACATAGGCGGACACAAGAATGTCCCTTTACATGGTCAGTGTAACGACTGGCTGTTCCCATGTCACCTGTCTGTGTGCCCCTTTGTGGTGAATGGAATCATTGGCTGTTCTTGTGTCCCCACACCTGGTCAGTGTAATGATTGTTTTTCCTGCACCCCCACCCCACTACATAGGGGGGCTAAGTAGTCAGTGTATCTGTTGGGATGTAGCATTCACCCTGAGGGGACACAAAAGGCGAGTCTCATACTGCCACTACTACATTGGCAGCAATGGAATGATGTGTAATATTAGGGAACCAGCTCAGCACAGAACAAATGCACTTCTCTTGTACATTGCCAGGATGGAGAAATCCTCCACATTAGCACTGGTGAGCTACAGCCTCGCATAGGCAGAACACGGCGGCAGCGGTGAAACTAGATAATAAGCAGGCTTCACAAGTTAGCTCTGTGCTAGAAATTAGCTGTTTATAACGGAGAGCAGAAATTGTCATGACACCGGCGCATGTTGATGACGTAGGCAGCAGCTAACTACTCTACTTCCCTGTCAAGCTGCGGTGGTCACGTGGTGAAGTGACTTTACCACGTCTTTTAGCAAGCATCTAGCAATTCAGCCCAGTATAGTTATGCAGGAGGCGGGGTTAACTCACCCTTGCAGTCGCCGTTGCGTTCCACGTCGCGTTCCACACAATCCCAAAACGTCCTCATTCAAAGCCGGAAACAGGAAGCATCGACGTACTGTGGAACGCGACGTGGAACGCAACAGTCAGAGGCGGCGACAAGGGTGAGTTAACCCCCCTGCCGCGGCCCGCAGGTCCAAAGCGTCCGTCTCATAGGAAACCGAGGTCGGGCGCTCGGAAGCTCGTCCCTGCACAGAGGGCAGAAGCTGAGGGACTGGTGGCTGACGTCACAGACCACTGGAGAAGGTTAATACTTCACACTGCATGGTGACAGAACAGGGAGAGAGCTGGCATCAGTGGGTACTGGCAGCAGAGAGAGCTTGAATCAGTGGGTGCTGACAGCAGAGTAAGGGAAGGAGAGAGCTGGCATCAGTGGGTGCTGACAGCAGAGAGAGGGAAGGAGAGAGCTGGCATCAGTGGGTGCTGACAGCAGAGAGAGGGAAGGAGAGAGCTGGCATCAGTGGGTGCTGACAGCAGAGAGAGAGGGAAGGAGAGAGCTGGCATCAGTGGGTGCTGACAGCAGAGAGAGGGAAGGAGAGAGCTGGCATCAGTGGGTGCTGACAGCAGAGAGAGGGAAGGAGAGAGCTGGCATCAGTGGGTGCTGACAGTAGAGAGAGGGAAGGAGAGAGCTGTCATCAGTGGGTGCTGACAGCAGAGAAAGGGATGGAGAGAGCTGGCATCAGTGGGTGCTGACAGCAGAGAGAGGGAAGGAGAGAGCTGTCATTAGTGGGTGATGACAGCAGAGAGAGAAAGGGAGAGAGCTGGCATTAGTGGGTGCTGACAGCAGAGAGAGGAAAGGGGAGAGCTGGCGTTAGTGGGTGCTGACAGCAGAGAGAGGGAAGGAGAGAGCTGGCATCAGTGGGTGCTGACACCTGAGAGAAGGAAGGAGAGAGCTGGCATCAGTGGGTACTGACAGCAGAGAGAGGGAAGGGGAGAGCTGGCATCAGTGGGTACTAACAGCAGAGAGAGGGAAGGAGAGAGCTGGCATCATAGGGCGCTGACAGCAGAGAGAGGGAAGGAGAGAGTTGGCATCAGTGGGTACTGGCACCTGAGAGAGGGAAGGAGAGAGCTGGCATCTGTGGGTACTGACAGCAGAGGTAGCTGGCATCAGTGGGTGCTGACACCGGAAAGAGGGAAGGAGAGAGCTGGCATCCGTGGGTACTGGCACCTGAGAGAGGAAGGAGAGAGCTGGCATCAGTGGGTTCTGACAGCAGAGGGAGCTGGCATCAGTGGGTACTGACAGCAGAGGAAGCTGGCATCAGTGGGGACTGACAGCAGAGAGATGGAAGGAAAGAGCTGGCATCAGTGGGTGCTGACAGCTGAGAGAGGGAAGGAGAGAGCTGGCATCAGTGGGTGCTGATACCTGAGAGAAGGAAGGAGAGACCTGGCATCAGTGGGTGCTGATACCTGAGAGAGGGAAGAAGAGAGCTGGCATCAGTGGGTACTGACAGCAGAGGGGGCTGGCATCAGTGGGTACTGACAGCAGAGGAAGCTGGCATCAGTGGGTACTGACAGCAGAGAGATGGAAGGAAAGAGCTGGCATCAGTGGGTGCTGACAGCAGAGAGAGGGAAGGAGAGAGCTGGCATCAGTGGGTGCTGACAGCAGAGAGAGGGAAGGAGAGAGCTGGCATCAGTGGGTGCTGACAGCAGAGAGAAGGAAGGAGAGAGCTGGCATCAGTGGGTGCTGACGGCTGAGAGAGGGAAGGGGAGAGCTGGCATCAGTGGGTGCTGACGGCTGAGAGAGGGAAGGGGAGAGTTGTCATCAGTGGGCAGCAGAGAGTGGGAAGGAGAGAGCTGACATCAGTGGGCAGCAGAGATAGGGAAGGAGAGAGCTGGCATCAGTGGGCAGCAGAGAGAGGGATGGGGAGAGCTGGCATCAGTGGGCAGCAGAGAGAGGGATGGGGAGAGCTGGCATCAGTGAGCAGCAGAGAGAGGGAAGGGGAGTGCTGGGATCAGTGGGTGCTGACAGCAGAGAGTGGGAAGGAGAGAGCTGGCATCAGTGGTTTCTGACAGCAGAGAGAGGGAAGGGGAGAGCTCGCATCAGTGGGTGCTGACAGCAGAAAGAGGGAAGGGGAGAGCTAGCATCAGTGGGTGCTGACAGCAGAGAGAGGGAAGGGGAGAGCTTGCATCAGTGGGTGCTGACAGCAGAGAGTGGGAAGGAGAGAGCTGGCATCAGTGGGTACTGACAACAGAGAGAGGGAAGGGGAGAGCTCGCATCAGTGGGTGCTGACAACAGAGAGAGGGAAGGGGAGAGCTCGCATCAGTGGGTGCTGACAACAGAGAGAGGGAAGGGGAGAGCTCGCATCAGTGGGTGCTGACAGCAGAGAGAGGGAAGGGGAGAGCTTGCATCAGTGGGTGCTGACAGCAGAGAGAGGGATGGAGAGAGCTGGCATCAGTGGGCAGCAGAGAGAGGGAAAGGTGGATGACTTTTCAGGAGCTTGAAAGGAGTTGACACAGGAGAAAGGCCGAACATGGGGCAGAGCGAGTTGACAGTGCAATCATGTTGTCTTTCTTTCTGTAGATGGTGGGTGGGACAGAGGAAGAAGAAAAGATGAGCCAGGAGCCGCCAATTCGACCTGGCATTACGTTTGAGATTGGTGCTCGATTAGAAGCTCAGGACTACTTGCAGAAATGGTATGTGCTGGTCATGTGACACCTTCATTCCCAAACAATATGTAATAGTGACCTGTTCTAATGTTTCCCAAGTCTGTCCTAAAGTGTTAAAGGACATTTGTAATGGTATGGATATGGAGGCTGCCATATTTATATCCTTTCAAGCAATACTAGTTGCCTGGCTGTCCTGCTGATCATTTGCCTCTAATATTAGCCATAGACCCTGGACAAGCATGCAGCAGATCAGGTGTTTCTGACAAGATTAGCTGCATGCTTGTTGCAGATGTTATTCAGACAACACTGCAGCCGAACAGACCAGCAGAGCTGCCAGGAAATTGTTTGTAAGGAAATAAATATGGCAGCCTCCATATTCTTCTCACTGCAGTTGTCCTTTAAGGTGGCCATAAGTGTTGTTGCTTGAATCCAGGTTGCCTTATCTGGAAAGCTGGATGATGCCTTGCACAGTAGTTCAGCAACATTACGAGTGGAGAGAGTTGCGGAATTGTGATTCACGTTGCACTTCACGTGACTTCAATGTTTTCTCCTTCCAACACTGAAGAAAGAAATATCAGTCACACACAGCACAACGTGGGGCACAACTCTGTGGGGGAGATTTATCAGAGCATTACCGACAGTTTTTTCTTCTTAAACTGTTCCAACCAGCAGGAAGAACAGCTCTGCATGATAAGAACCTTCTTAAATCCTAAGTAAAAGTGGCAGTTTAGCATGAATTTCTAGAACTGCGCTACAGTTAAGAGTGGAAATCCATTCCTAAACTGCTGCAGATTAACCACTTAATGACATGCTGACTTATAAAAACGTCCTGCTAGAGCCTCTTAACCTCCTTAGCGGTAACCCCGCTATCCGGTGCGGCGCGCGGCCCCCCCCCCCCCCAGACCCCTGCGCTGCCTGGCCAATTAGTGCCAGGCAGCGCTAAGGGGTGGATCGGGTCTCCCAATGACGTCCCGACGTCGCTGACGTCATCCCGCCCCGTCGCCATGGCGACGGGGGAAGCCCTCCAGGAAATCCCGTTCTTTGAACGGGATTTCCTGATCGCCTATCGCCGGAGGCGATCGGCGGGGCTGGGGGGATGCCGCTGAGCAGCGGCTATCATGTAACGAGCCCTGGGCTCGCTACATGATTAAAAAAAAAAAATTAAAAAAAAAACTGCTGCGCTGCCCCCTGGCGGTATTTTTCATACCGCCAAGGGGGTTAATGGCTCCAGGACGTTTTTATAAGTCAGACAGTGCTGCTGCCGCTGTGCGCATGCACGTGCGTGCTCCCGCGTGTGCACGCTCCCGCGTGTGCACGTGCATCCCCGTGCACGTGAAAATTGTGAAGAAAAAAAAAACCACCCAAAAAAAATAAATACACCTTTACTTCCAAACCATATATTGTCGCCATACTTTGTACTAGAGACATAATTAAAATCTTGTGATAACCAGGACAAATGGGCAGATAAAATGTGTGGGTTTTTTGTATAGTAGCAGTGTTTATATTAAAACCATAGGGAATGAAATTGGAGGAATAGTGTATTTTTTCATTTTTTCCTTGTTTTTTCCTTTAAATTGCATAGAAAATAACGTAATTATTGAAAACAAATATCAACCCCAAAAAGCCCAATTTGTGGTGAAAAAACAAGATATAGATCATTTCATTGTTATTAATAAGTAGTGATTAAGCTATTGGCAAATGAAAGGGATGAGCACTGAAAGGTGAAAATCGCTGTTGTCCATTAAGGTAAAAACCGCCTTGGGGTGAAGTGGTTAAGAAGTGTTTAACCCCCTTGGCGGTATGAAAAATACCGCCAGGGGGAAGCGCAACAGTTTTTTTTAATTTTTTTTTTTTTTTTATCATGTAGCGAGCCGAGGGCTCGCTACATGATAGCCGCTGCTCAGCGGCATCCCCCCAGCCCCGCCGATCGCCTCCGACGATAGGCGATCAGGAAATCCCGTTCAAAGAACGGGATTTCCTGGAGGGCTTCCCCCGTCGCCATGGCGACGGGGCGGGATGACGTCACCGACGTCAGCGACGTCGGGACGTCATTGGGAGACCCGATCCACCCCTCGGCGCTGCCTGGCACTGATTGGCCAGGCAGCGCTCGGGGTCTGGGGGGGGGGGGGGGGCGCGCGCCGCACCGGATAGCGGCGATCGGGGCGCGCGGCGGCGGCGATCGGGGTGCTGGCGCAGCTAGCAAAGTGCTAGCTGCGTCCAGCAAAAAAAAAATTAAGCAAATCGGCCCAGCAGGGCCTGAGCGGCACCCTCCGGCGGCTTACCCCGTGTCACACACGGGGTTACCGCTAAGGAGGTTAATAGCTGTTCTACAGATAGTGCAGGCTAGGCGTGATTTGTGAAGGCACCCCCCCTCACTCAGAGCCTGCTGACAGCAGATGTATCAGTTACCTCAGCAACAGCAATTCCCCTCACACACTGCACTGCCTGAGACACCTTCCTAGCTCCTCCTATTTTACAACAGTTTTAGAAGGAATCTGCACTATCTAGTGATTTCTTAAGATGCCTGAGACAGTTCTGCAAGGATTTCTAAAATCCTACCAATATTTTGTCTCAGACACTCCTGATAAATGTCCCCCTGTGACTCTCTCTGCGCGTACTGGTGCTGAAATGATGTACACAGTATTATCCTGGATTCCGAATAAGGAAACCAGATTCAATCAATAACCAACAGTGGCTGTACACTTGTCGTTATTTTTCCTGTCGATATCCGTCCCATTGGATAGATTCGGCTAGAAATCAATGCCCCAACATGTCAGCTGAAATCAGTCGATTGCACCAGACAGAAGGTATTGGCAGTGGGTAGGAGTGGTGACACATTGATGCCCATAACATTGCAGTGCATTGACCAGTGCAACTCTGCAGTAAGTGAGATTTTTCCATAGATTTCATGTTGAAAGTGTGCAGAGAGCGTAAGGGTAATTTGGGGTCTCATCGATCGCTGGCCCTCAAATTACTTCTCCCTCCCAGTTGCTTTGACTTAGAGGGGGAAAGTATTTAAAGGGTACCTGAGATACGGGGAGGGAGAAAAAAATATACATACCTGGGGTTTCCTCCAGCCCCCTCCAAGCTGATCGCTCCCTCGCCGTCCTCCGCCGCAGCCTGCATGGTCTGCAATTGGCTCCGTTAAAGAGACACTGAAGCGAAAAAAATATATGATATAATGAATTGGTTGTGTACTATGAATAATTACTAGAAGATTAGCAGCAAAGAAAATATTCTCATATTTTTATTTTCAGGTATATAGTGTTTTTTCTAACATTGCATCACTCTATAATATGTCCAGATTACACAACACTCAGCATTCAAAATGAGTCTTTCAGAGCAGTCTGTGAAGTAATAAACTCTCCTCTGCTAGAGGAAAAGTAAACAGTTCAATTACAGTTGAGATAATAAAAGTCAGATAACAGCCCTCTCCACGACCAAGTTGGTCGGAGAGCTTAATAGCTTCTTTGCATAGAGATAACAACTGGAGTTTCTCAACTCTTCCTGCACTGGAAACAATTAGACTGATGTATCTGATCTTAATGTTTTTTTTCTTAGCTGTACTACACATACACATCATAATATCATCATTTTTTTTTCGCTTCAGTGTCTCTTTAAGTCCTCCAGTTGGTGCAGTGTAGCCACTCGTGCTCCTGTCGCCAGAACGACCGGGGAGCGAGTGCGGCTGGGCCGTGCATGCGCAGAACTCCCCAGACCAGAGGATTTTTGGGGCCAATTGCGGGCGATCCAGGCAGCGGGGAAGGGCGGCGTGGGAGCGATCAGCCTGAAGGGGGCTGGAGGAAGCCCCTGTGATGTGTATATATATATTTTTTTTTTTTCTCCCCCACCATCTCAGGTTTATGTTAATGTCGCCAGGGATCTGATCGGCCACAGGGTGAGTTGTGATTCGGCTCACCCTGCGCCCGTCTTACCGACAGCGTACTAATATGCACACCTCCTGATCAGATAATGATCTGAGAGGGATCTATCTTGTGGCCACATTGACCAGTGTATGGCCGGCTTTATTCAAATTGAAGTACCGTGTATACTCAGGCAGGCAGCTTGATTGTTCTCCTGAGGCTCTGGCGCCTCTTGGTTGTTGGTGGGACTTGATAACCACTTTTGACCTATTCCAAGATATAACCAGCATTTAATGTCAAATATAAATAGACTGCACACCAATCGTGCATTAGATATAATACAAACAACAAGACTCCACAAGGTGCAACAAAATCAATCCCCATCCCAACAGTATACGGTAATCTATAGTAAACTCTTGATATAGTAGAACTTTGGGTATAGATCTGCCTCCTTGCATAAAATGGCGCTGGCCTTTTCTTTATCAGATGTAGAAAAGGTAGAGGCCTTTTTCTGCAAGGTGGCAGGGCTACACCCTGGAACACGGCTGATATGGGGCTCTGGTGAATATTATTGTACAGACTACATGCTGGGGCATTCTGGTTGGCAATGACAGATCAAGATGGCTGACAGGGTAGAATGTCAGCTTCCTGGCCAGGATTATTTTGTTCCCAAAAGCAGATGCCATCTTAGTATGCAGTAGCTTTAAAATTCCTAAGCTTTGGCAGTGATGAGATGCCTTTTATATTACATACTTTCAGTCAACAATATTGCTATATGCAAATTAGAGGAGTCGAGGAGTCGGTGGAATCATAAACTGAGGAATTGGAGTCGGATTATTTTTGTACTAACTCCAAAGCTCTGGTTGCGTACTCTGGCTCATAAGCAATTAAAGGAATTGTCAGGCAAAAAAAAAAAAAAAAGTTTTACTTGCCTGGGGCTTCTACCTGCCCCCTGCAGCCATCCTGTGCCCTCGTAGTCGCTCACTTGCTCCGGTCCCCTGCCGCCGTCTAGTTTCGTTTTTGCCGACCTCGGGGTTAGTGGGCCGCCATGCGTACATTTGCACGCATTCCCTCAGGTGCATGAACATTAACACATACATTTTTACGCGTTAGTGGTGCAACACATAATTTTTACGCGTTGCACCACCAACGCGTAAAAATGTATGTGTTAATATTCATGCACCAGTGGGAATGCGTGCAAATGTACCCATGGCGGACAAAACGGAAAAAACTGAACTAGCTGCCAGTGGGGGACTGCAGCAGCAGTGAGTGACTACGAGGGCACAGGGCGGCTGCCTGGCGCTGGTAGAAGCCCCAGGTAAGTGAAACTCGTTTTTTATTTTTTTTGCCTGACAATTCCTTTAACTTTCTCCAGAGTTTTGCCCTAGGAGCTAATTTTTCATCTTCTCTTTAAAATAGTTTTTTTTTAGCACTTTGCAATTGAAAAAGTTCCAAAAAGTAGTTGAAAAAGTACTGTAAAAATTATTTTCTTACTTATTGGAGGTTTAAAAGGAATTTTATTGACAAGGTGTCAATATCACCTAGGAGAAAACTTGGGAGAAAAAAGTTAATCGCATATGGGCCTCAGACTGTAAAGACGCTTTAAGATTGGAAAAGTGAAAGCCCTGCTGATCTCTTTGCCATCAGTAGTGTCTGAATCAAACAACTGAAACAAGCATGTGGCTAATACGGTCAGACTTAAAGAGAATCTGTACTCTAAAATTCTTACAATAAAAAGCATACCATTCTCTTCATTATGTTCTCCTGGGCCCCTCTGTGCTGTTTCTGCCACTCCCTGCTGCAATCCTGGCTTGTAATTAACAGTTTTAGGCAGTGTTTACAAACAGCTTACTGTGTGACTCATGCAGAGCTTGGAGAGGGTGTGTGTAAAGCTTCTGCCAATGACAAGCAGTGCTGCACATTCCACACATTCCAGCCTGAGCCCGACAGAGGAAAGAAGATCAGATTTATTACAGAGACAGTGCAACTAGAAAATGCTGCAGTAAGACAGACCACATTAGAACAGGCATAGGAACTTATAGGATAGAAGAAATAAGGCTCAACATTTTGTTACAGAGTCTCTTTAACCCCCCTGGCGGTTTGCAAAAAATCCGCCAGGGGGCAGCAAATCTTTTTTTTTAATTTTTTTTTTTTTTTTTCATGTAGCGAGACAAAGTCTCGCTACATGATAGCCGCTGCTCAGCGGCATCCCCCCAGCCCCTCCGATCGCCTCCGGCGATCGGAGATCAGGAGATCCTGTTCAAAGAACGGGATCTCCTGGAGGGCTTCCCCCGTCGCCATGGCGACGGGCGGGATGACGTCACCGACGTCATCGACGTCGTGACGTCAGAGGGGACTCCGATCTGCCCCATAGCGCTGCCTGGCACTGATTGGCCAGGCAGCGCACGGGGTCTGGGGGGGGGGGCGGCCGCGGCGAGAGGAATTGCGGCGGATCGGCGGGTAGCGGCGGCGATCAGATGCTACACGCAGCTAGCAAAGTGCTAGCTGCGTGTAGCAAAAAAAAAATTATGCAAATCGGCCCAGCGGGGCCTGAGCGGTGCCTCCCAGCGGCATAGCCCGTGCTCAGCACGGGCTTACCGCCAGGGAGGTTAAAGGACAACTGTAGCTAGATTGATATGGAAGCTGTCAAATGTATTTCCTTTTAAGCAATATCAGTTGCCTGGTTATCCTGCCTCTAATACTTTTAGCCATAGCCCCTGAACAAGCATGCAGCAGATCAGGAGTTTCTGACATTCTTGTCAGATCTGACAAGATTAGCTGCATGCTTGTTTCTGGTGTTATTCAAACACTACTGCAGCCAAATACATCAGCAGGGCTGCCAGGCAACTGGTATTGTTTAAAAGGAAATAAGCCTCCATATACTATTTGGCCCCAAGATGTCCCCGCTGAGCAAATCCTATTGGCGTGCAATATGTACGCTACATAGGAAACCATGTGTTGCTACATTGTAACTAGGGAAGTGACACAGGCACCGATCACGGTGGCCTGTGGGGAGATTAATGAATGGGAACTTTGTTCCCATTCATAAATCTAGCGATTGGCAGCGGAAATTGGTGGGGCGGAAGAAAGCGGGGCGGCCCTATTTAAGAATAAACACTGTTTTTGAACTTTTGTCCCCTGCAGCCAATCCCCCCCTGCTATCAGCAACATCGGGATCGTGGGCATTTGCCTGCACGATCGCCCGCAAAGCACCCCAAGCTGCAGGCACGTGATTAGTGCGTCCCTGTAGCTGTAGCAGCTGCCGCTGCCGACGTGAGGCTCACATCCGCGCGGCATAAATGGTTAAAGAAAACCTGTACTGAAAAAAAGTGCACCTGGGGGGTACTTACCTTGGGAGGGGGAAGCCTCTGGATCCAATTGAGGCTTCCCTGTCCTCCTCCGTCCCACGATGGTCTCTCCAGGCCATGTAAATATTTACCTTCCCCGGCTCCAGCGCTGGCACAGTAGCGGCTCTCGGCTTGTATCAGACAGAAATAGCCGTTCCAGTCGTGTCCGCTCGACTGCTGGCGCAAGTTGTAATTTTTGATAGGGTATAAAAAAAACACACGAGGTGGGGTGAAAATACACCTTTATTTCCAAATAATATATTGTCGCCATACATTGTACTAGGAACACAATTTAAATGTTGAGATAGCCGGGACAATTGGGCAAATTAAATGTGTGAGTTTTATCTGTAGTAGCATAGTTTATTTTAAAACTATGGGGGATGAAATTGGAGAAATTGTTTGCGTTTTTTTCCATTTTTTCCTTGCTTTTCCCTATTAAATGCATTGATAATAAAGTAATTACTTACAACGGTTATTGCCCACAAATTTGTGGTGAAAAAACAAGTTGTAGATCATTTAGGTGTGATAAGCAGTGATAAAGTTATGTGAAAGAGGAACTTCAGCCTAAACAAACATACTGTCATTAAGTTCCATTAGTTATGTTAATTAAAATAGATAGGTAATATAATCTCTTACCCACCCTATTTTAAAAGAACAGGCAAATGTTTGATTTCATGAGGGCAGCCATGTTTTGGTTGAAAGAAGGTGACAGGGAGAATGAGAGACAGTTTCAACTGTCCTGTGTCCCGATCACCCTTCCCAGTTGCTAGGCAGCGAGAACAACAACATTAGAAATCCCATTATGCTTTGCACAGCATCAGGGGAAAAATGCCCAGGCAGTTTTCTTTGGTGGGGTGGAGCTTAGCTTCTGTGCAGCTAAAAATGAGGCTTGGTTAAGAAAAATAAAGTTCTGATGCTGTAAAACTGTTAAAGAAACGCCAGGCTTTTTCAGTGCTGCTGAGTAGATTTTTAGCCTGGAGGTTCACTTTAAATTGCAAAAGGAACTACAAAATGTAAATCATGCTTATGTATTTTATTATACCAACGTTATTATTATTATTAGCCTCTATTTGTTAATGTGGATGAAAATCAGACAAAAAATATTTGTTTGCATGTAATGTTACACAATTGGAAATGGAAACTTAACCTTTTAAAGAGAACCCGAGGCAGGGTTCTAACAACAAAATCCCCATACAGAGGCCGGGTCTGCCTATAGAGCCCAGCCTCTATTGCTATTTAGATTCCCCCTAAATCCCCCCTGCGCTGAGTGAGACCCCATAAATCACAGCCGCGCGGAGCTGGCTATGTTTACTTCCTCCTGTCAGTCTCGGCTGCTCCCCCGCCTCCTGCATCGCTCCAGGCCCCGCCCGCGTCCCTTCCCTCCAATCAGCGGGGAGGGAAGGGACGTGGGCAGGGACCGGAGCGATGCAGGAGGCGGGGGAGCGGCGAGACTGGCATTGTGGAGGTAAATACAGCCCGCTCTGACACGCTCTGTGTCGTCAGCGTGGCTGTGAATTATGGGGTCTCACAGAGTGCAGGGGGGGCTTAGGGGGAATCTAAATAGCAACAGAGGCTGGGCTCTATAGGCAGACCCGGCCTCTGTATGGGGATTTCGTTGTTAGAACCCCACCTCGGGTTCTCTTTAAGATTTATCTCATTTGAAATAACTTTGGACAGGGCTGCCTAAAGCAGAGCAGGTGTCATATTTACCTGATCTATATGCAGGCTCCACTCTCCCCTCGCAGCATTGTCTCTCCTATTCTACCACTGAGCGGCGCTGTAATTCTTACATCCCTCTTCGGGTCCTGATCGCGTGATAAGACGTGATTGTGACATGATGGAGGATGTCAATGTTACAGCGCCACTTGGTGGTAGAAGAGATCATCTACTCTGTAATGCTGACATCCTTCCTTTCGGCCCTGATCACATGACTTGACATCATGTGATCAGGACCCGGAGGAGCATGCCGGCATTACAGCGACGCTCAGTAATGGGAGAGAAGAGAAGTTCCTGGAAGGGGAGAGTGAAGCCTGTATCTGGATCAGGTAAATACCGTGATTCCCCTAAAGTAAGACGTCCCCTGAGAATAAGACCTAGCAGGAATTCCTGGCATGCTTGAAATATAAGACATCTCCGAATGTAAGCCCTAGCAGCAGCCCACATGACACCAGCAAGTGACGCTCAATACAAAGCCTGGATACAGGAGAGCAGCAGTATAATGTGAGTTCTACAGTCCTGTATATGTGTCGGGAAATTTTGTGTTTTGTTGGAGCCAGCCCTCCTGATCTGTCCTGATAAGCATCAGCAGCACTTCACGTCTTCACCTCTTCCCAGGACACACAGCTTATCCTATCATAGCTCTGGGGAGCCTGACCGAGTTCTCTGTCTGCAAAAAATAGACTCTTACCCACATGATCAGCAGAATCAATTTCTTGTAAGCGAGAGCCAATATCTACAAGCCACAGGCTCTGTGTATGCTGCTTGTGTTTCAGCATGGCATGCAGTATATACATTTTGTATAGGAAAACTTGGGGAAACACGGATATGAAGTGCTCCCTGCCTCTCTGCATCACTCTGGGGGAGGCACCATGCGACGGACTTCATTTAAAAGAATACAACCGCAGGGAAGCGGTTAATTGTATCTTTGCTTTGTACCCTTCACATTTTTACATTCAGGGCCCTTTTCCACTAGCAATCGCTAGCGTTCACGCTGAACGCTAGCGATTGCTGAATCGCAATTACCGGCGATTCCCCGACGTTCGCGGCCGCGATTTTGCTATGCTATGCACTGCATAGCAAAATCGCGGCAAATATCGCTCCGTCACGCGTTCGCGTTCCTGGCAAAAACGAATCGCGGTAGTGGAAATGACCTACCGCGATTCCTATGTTAAAAAGCAAACCGTAGCGATTGTAAAATCGCTAGCGGTTTGCGTTTTTGCGATTCAGCCAGCGCAAACGCGCTGGTGGAAAAGGGCCCTCACAGTGTTTTTTGATAGCTTTGAGGCTCTATTTATTTGATGGTGGCTGTTTTGTTTTTCCTTTATTATATTGTTATTCTTCACATATATGTTGCTAATGCATTTGTACAGCCTCTTTGCTGTTTGAGTTTCGTGTTATTATATAGGGGAAGTTTTTTGTTTTGTTTTTCTACTATTGGATTTTTTTATCGTTTTACACTGTCTGGTTGTTCCTGCCATGAGGTGCCTCTATCATATTCTTTTTTTATTTGGAAGCACTTCAAAAGGCCATGTGTTTATTACATCTCTTATCTTGGTTGTGCTGTTTTGAACATCCTTGTAACTAGTTTTTGGGTACAAAATGCTTATGTTGCAGTTATAAAGAGATCTTGTGGAACTTGTGGAACTTGTGGCTCCATTCATAACCTTGAGCATACATGGGAAATTCAAGGCAGAAATTGTCTGGAGAGATATAAAAAGGCGGAATTGGAAGGTTAAGCAAGTGTAGGGTGGAGCAGGCAGCTTTAGCAGAGCAGGAAGTGGCTGGGGAGACATATTGAGGTGGAGTTGGAGTGCTTTGGTTCACTCTGCTCCTGCTAAACACTCCAACCCCACCTTCATATGTCTCCCCAGCCACTTCCTGCTCTTCTACTGCCTCCCTGCTCCACTCTGCCCTGCTAAACACTCCAGTTCCACCTTCATATGTCTCCCCAGTCACTTCCTGCTCTGCTGCTGCTGCTGCCCTGCTCTACTCTGCTCCTGCTAAACCAACTCCACCTTCATATGTCTCCCCAGCCACGTCCTGCTCTGCTACTACTGCTGCCCTGCTCCACTTTGCTCCTGCTAAACCATCTCCACTTCTATATATCTCCCCAGCCACTTCCTGCTCTACTGCTGCCACCCTGCTCCACTCTGCTCCTGCTAAACACTCCAACCCCACCTTCATATGTCTCCCCAGCCACTTCATGCTCTTCTACTGCCTCCCTGCTCCACTCTGCCCTGCTAAACACTCCAGTTCCACCTTCATATGTCTCCCCAGCCACTTCCTGCTCTGCTGCTGCCCTGCTCCACTCTGCTCCTGCTAAACCAACTCCACCTTCATATGTCTCCCCAGCTACGTCCTGCTCTGCTACTGCTGCCCTGCTCCACTCTGCTCCTGCTAAACATTCCAACTCCACCTCCATATGTCTCCCCAGCCACTTCCTGCTCTGCTACTGATGGCTCCACTCTGCTCCTGCTAAACACTCCAACTCCACCTTCCTATGTCTTCCCAGCCTCTTCCTGCTCTGCTACTGCTGCCCTGCTCCACTCTGCTCCTGCTAAACACCCCAACTCCACCTTCTAAAGTCTTGGAGTTGTATTGTATAGTAAAGTAGGGCAGCAATAACGGAGGAGGAGGCAGCTTATGAAGGTGGAGTTGGATTGTATAGCATCGCAGGGCAGCAGTAGCAGAGAAGGAAGTGGCTGGGAAGACATGTAAAGAATGGGTTTGATGGGTTTGTAAGGCTGGATTCACACACAAATCTGTACTGTTCAGTTCCAGTCCTGTCCTGTCAGTTTTGCCTGACAGGATTGGTACTGTACACTTTTTATGTGTGAACCAAGCCATAGGAAACTAACGTGACAACTGACAGGAACTGAACTGTACAGATTTATGTGTGAACCACGCCTAAGAGTAGAGTGCAGCACGGCCGGTGCACAGGCTTGATCTTGATCTGTGGTATGGTAGGCGTGTCTTGACACCCTGAAGAAAAGACACAGGAAACACAAAAAGGACGGCAGCCCAATAGCCTAATACGTTTTAGTAACAGGTCTATAAGTGGTATAATGAAAACTACTCACAAAGGCGGGTTGCAGAGGGGCAACCGACCGCAAGAAGCAGGAGGAGACCATAAACCCGACTCCACTCGGGGTGGTGCAACCAGACCTGGTGGCGGTCGCTCTCGTAGGAAAATCAACAGTTGTCCCCTGTGATGTGAGCCACATGCAGTCTGTCTGAACCCCTCCAACAGGATATGTCGGGCTTTATAAACACAATATGGGTGAAAGAGGCGCCCTGGTGTGTATACAATTCTTTAAAAACAAATAAAAACGAAATAAAGGGAGGTAGTTTACCTCAAATAACATAATCTTTGTAACAACAAAAGTTCTTTAATATCAAGCACAGGCAACGCGTTTCACACGTCTAAGCCCATTTCCTCAGGCCGGCCCATAACAGTGCCAAATGAAAAAAACCTCATTAGCATAGGGAGCCTCTCAACGGGCCTCAAGAGGCTTCCTACAGGGGTGCTCGGATACCCCTTTTCAAAATCCGAATTGATCCGGATACCCAGATATCCGAATCCAAACTTTTTGGTATCTGAGTAAACTCGGATATCCAAACCCAATATCCTGGATATCCGGCCGGATTCGCATATCCGGATAGAAAACCGGAAGTGACCTGAAAATGGCTTAAAATGCTTCCAAAAGTCTCTTCAAATGGCAAAAACCCCTTTCGGAGGTCTCTCGCTCTCTCTCGCTCTTTCTCGCTCTCTCGGATTTTTGCCATTGAAGGTGATTTTGGCTTCTGCTCGGATAACTGTACTAACTATCCGCCCGGATTTCAGATGGGAAACCCAAGTTTGTCGGATAGTACTATTCGGATTTTAAAAAATATCCAAATTGTTATTCAAAGTTCGGATAGTGGAAAAAGTTCGGATTATCTGGGTAGTTCGGATACCCGAATATTGGATGAGCAACACTGGCTCCCTATGCTAATGACGTTTATTCATTTGGCACTGTTATTGGCCTGAGGAAGCAGGCTTAGACCTGTGAAACGAGTTGCCTGTTTTGTTATTTGAGGTAAGCTACCTCCTTTTGTTTTGTTTTTATTTGTTTTTAAAGAATTTTATACACACCAGGGCGCCTCTTCCACCCATATTGATCTTGATCTGCAGGTGACACCTGTGAAGTGCTACAAAGTCAAATCCAATTTCAGAAGCAAAATCATACTGTTGAGTTCCATTATTATGGAAGGGATCTTAGACACATTTTGAATATGGTTTTATTATTGCAGTCATGCTTTAAAGCGGTATTGTCACCATAAAAAAAATCAAATTTCAACAGCAACTGGCCTGAGTCCATTAAGTGATAAAGATGCTAATCCTGCATTTAAAACTTTTTCTGCTGTTATGATTTTTCACATACTTAAAGGAGTTCTTTCGCGAAAAAAGTAGGCAGTTAAAAAATGTGACAGATGACAGGTTTTGGGCCAGTCTATCTTTTTAAGGGGGATTCTCAGGGCTTTCTTTGTTTTCAACAGCATTTCCTGAACAACAGTTGCAAAATTTAACTGACATAATAGTGTGCAAGTGATTAGGGAGGCCGGCTGGTATCTTGCTATTTTGGCAGTTAAACTGCTGTTCAGGAAATGCTGTTGAAAACAAAGAAAGCCCTGAGAATCCCCCTTAAAAAGATGGACTGGCCCAAAACCTGTCATCTGTCACATTTTTTAACTGCCTACTTTTTTCGCGAAAGAACCCCTTTAAGGAGCACTTGCCCTTTAGTAGTCAGTGCCAAACAGTTGCATGCTGGTGGTTCTTTTTATCTATAATATTTTTCTCCTCTTCCAATTATTTCCCTGCCTAGCTGAAACATGATCCTCTGCTCACTTGTGTTTACACGCAAGGCTGAGGTGTCTCAGTGATTGGAGGAGAAAAGAAAAAAAAAGTAAAGGGCAGAAATGACATCAGGATTTGGCCTAAACTGTGGGCAAAAGACATGGTTCCCACCAGGAACAGAATTCTCTTCATTTACTATATAAAATTCACTGAAATCATAACGTGGACATTACAATACATGTGTTATGTAAGTAGATCAAGTATTTATCTACTTATATATATGTGTTTTTTTTCCCCTGGCATAGTATGGCTAATCCTACTGCTTTAATGCGTAAATAAGTGTTTATGTTGTTGGTTTTAGTTGTGTTACAAAAACTGCTGAGCCCTATGATGATGTACTCTGTGCCCGCATTGCTTAATGTGTTCCTTCCTTTCACCGTGTCACAACACCCACTGCCTTGTTTCCTGTTCAGTGATGGTGGCACTCTGCTGCTGCTGCTGGGTGCATACTGTTACATTGCTCTGCATATTCTGCAGTGTGCTTGTTCTGTATGTATCCACAATCTGCTTTCATCGTCCATACCTTCTAAAGCCATATGTAGACTGGCTATATTTGTTTTCATCTGACAGTCCTATCTGGTCTGCACAGTGATTCCAGTACAGACTTGTGGTGCCTATACATTAGTCAATTTAGCAGGCCAGTCGACCTTTCGATCCGATAAATGTATTGAATCAGAAGAGTATTGGTGTTGCAACATGGCGACCCGGTCGTTTTTTGATCAGCTTTTAGCAGAAAAACATTGAGTAGCTAGATCGGGCATGGCATAAAATCTCATTTGCAAGGGCTGGATTGGGTGTTCAATTTCCCAATGACCGGCAGACCCCAGGCCCAATGTTTAAAGCAGGGTTGTGGAATCGGTCCAAAAATAATCCGACTCCAACTCCTCAGTTTATGAAACCACCGACTCCAACTCCGACTCCAGTTACCTAAAATGTCTCAGACTCCAACTCCTCAGTCTAATACTTACCAGAGCTCTGCATTTTGTACAAAAATCACCTGACGCCCGACTCAGACTCCTCAGTTTATGAAACCACCGACTCTAACTCTCACTCCAGGTACCCAAAATTTCTCCGACTCCACAGCCCTGGTTTAAAGAGACTTAGAGACAATGAATGAGTTTTTTTTTTCACTTACCCAGGGCTTCCTCCAGCCCCATAAGGACAGATACATCCCTCGCCGTCCTCCTGCTGTCTCCCGTTCAACCGCGGTGAGCCCGGTAACAGGCTCAGTTGAAGCCAGTCTGGGTCTTCTGCTCATGTGCAGACGTCCCATGCATGTGCAGTAGACCCGTGCTGACATCACTGAGCCTTTTACCAGGGCTCACTGCAGCTAAACGGCAGACAGCAGGAGGACGGCGAGGGACACATCCGTGCTTATGGGGCTGGAGGAAGCCCCAGGCAAGTATAAAAAAACACCTCATTACTCGTCTTTGAGCCTCTTTCAGTGTGCATGCGTATGCCTTCAGTGTGCATGCGTATTAACTCACCACTGGTGAGTTGGGCGCAGGGTGAACCGTGTGACAGCTCACCCTGCTGCTGCTCAAACTCCCGGTGGAGTTAAATACTATTCTCCCTCCGAGTCGTAGCTACTTAAAGGGAAAAATAATTTGGGGTCCAGAACCCGAATTACCCATTGCGTGTGCCGTGGACTATAGCACTAGTGCTATAGCAGCATCCAACTCAGGCGCTACATGGCCAGTGCCGTGCGTTGAAACCACCTGCTTAGTCTGGAGTCACAGCGAGCACCTGTTTCGTGTGACAACCAGCGCATGTAGGATGTTGCTATATGAGCCATTGTCACGTGCAGGGATGGGTTTCCGAGTAATTCCTAGTAGCAAGCTACTCGGAATTGAAATGGTTATGAATTGCTGATTACTCAGATGTGATTGTGGGTGATGGGGGGCTTAAATTACCCAGAAATCTGCACAATAGTCTGCGGTCCATTCCGCATCATGGGCGAACAGTGATCTGCATTCCATGACTCACAACCGCACTTCCTTTTTCAAGCCGGAAGGAGGACGTGCGGTAGTGAGTTGTGGAGAGCGGCTCACTGTACTCATATGATGCGGAGT
Organism: Hyperolius riggenbachi; assembly: GCF_040937935.1. NCBI lineage: Eukaryota > Metazoa > Chordata > Amphibia > Anura > Hyperoliidae > Hyperolius > Hyperolius riggenbachi. The sequence continues at coordinate 423,157,076 of NC_090650.1, forward strand.
GGACCGCAGACTATTGCCCAGACTTCTGGGTAATTTAACCCCCCCCCCCCCATCACCCGCACTCACAGCTGAGTAAACAGCAACTCATTATCATTTCAATTCCGTACTCGGAAGCCCACCCCTGGTCACGCGGTACAGCCAAACATACCTAACAAGGAAGGAAGATGCCTGCACAAGACGTGAAACTGTTATCCAAAAAAATCACAAGCATTAGTTCTCAGTGACAAAAGGATCATATCTGTGCCAAGCATAAAGGGATTTTCTCACATTTATTTGCACATATTACAAATAAGCCGACTGGTTTCGGCTTTTGCTGTCCTCAACGACCCCTGATGATGGCAATAGGCGAAACCGGTTGGAACTGATGAGAGAGTGGGCATCTCAAGGTTTTTACCATTTGTATGATTAGCACTTTTAGTGCTTCAAGGCTTTTATTAATTGAATGGGTCCTTGTTGTACAGGACCCACGATGTGAGTGATAGTTGCTACTTTTACTTGTATTGCTGCCATAAATGTTTGTGGAGTACTTACCTGTATACTCATCCGTGATTTTATCCCTGGCGAGGGTCACCTTGTCTTTGTGAGTGCTGGGGGCTGCAGGGTTCTGCTTGCTAAAGCTGGCTGTACATCTCACAGTGAAGTTTGTCTGCTACCCTGCTTGCGTGTTTTTCGGACATACTTTAGAGTTAGGTCTCTTTCACAGTAGGACGTTGCGTTTTTTTGATGCGACGTTAAAGTCGCAATGCAAATTACAACCAAATGCCCCCAAAAAGTCGCAACGCAACTTAATGCCCTGTTACGGTCGCATACAGTAGAGCATACAGGCAATGAAAAGTATGTTTCCAAGTCATTACTGAGCATGTGCAAACAGTCTAACGCAGCTAATAAGTGTATAACGCACAGCATTCAGTACTTTCACTTAACGTGCAGCGTTAGTCACCAACAGTGTGCACTGTGAACGGGGCATTGATTTTTCATTGCTGTGAGTTATTCTGCGTTAAATCTTGTTTTACCATGCGACTTTAACTGTGAAAGAGGCCTTAAGAAGTACATTTCTTCCAGAGTTAAATGCACTACAAATTACTGTTTTTTTCCTACGTTGCAGTTGCATATAGTAAGCAGGAAAAATCTGACAGGTTTTGGGGCCTAGTCCATGTCCTCATGGGGGAGTTACAGTATTTTATTCTTTACAAAAGCAATTCATGAAAAGGATCTCCTCAAAAATGTCAGCCGGCCTCCCTGCTCACTTGCATACTATTTTGGCAGTTGAGCAATTGCCATTCAGTAAGTGCTTTTGAAAATAAAGCACTGAGAATTACCCATGAGGAGATGGACTAGTCCAAAATCGATAGATCTGTCAGATTTTTATAACCTACTGTAAATGTGGCCACACACCATACAATTTGTTTGCATTTCTTTTAATTCAAGATATACAATTAATTTTACCGATTCATTGTAAGATTTGAAAAATCTGACCTAAGTGCCACACGTGTGTTACATTTTTCCCCAATTATGCAAAAAAAAATTATTGAAAACTCCCCAAAAAATTGCTTACGTCTGTACATTACGAAATTACCACACGCTCCGTACAATGTTGCAAAAAAAGAAAACAAACGAATACAAAATTGGAAAAAGCACCTTTATTTACAAATACATTTTTGTTGCCATACATTGCACTAGGGCAGGGGTCAGGGACCTTTTTGGCTGAGAGAGCCATAAACGCCACATATTTTAAAATGTATTTGCGTGAGAGCCATACAATATGTTTCAAACTGGGACAGTAGGGCTCATGTCCCTGTTGCCATGGTTATGTGTATACAGTTGATCCTCCGGGCAGAGGAAGTGTCAGACACGACTTCAGCTTCTCTTGGGTTTCAGCAACATCTGCAATTTCCCCGAGAGCCAGACTGGAGAAATACAGACTAACAGCTTGTGCAATTAGCTAGCTAACTTGGGGGTTGATTCACTTTTTAGGCCGAGATCCCCGCACTTTGGCCCAATAGGCTGCCTGTCAAGTTAAAGGCAACCTATTGGGCCAATCAAAGTGGGACAATTGGAGCAGCAGTTTTGGGGGCAGCGCGAGTAAGTTAGTAGTGCATGCTACAGCAGTAACATGCCTACTTCGAAAATGTTACTTGCGCTGCCACATTAAGCTGTGCTGCTTGATCAGTGTAGGTTAGTGAATCAACCCCTACTGATTTGTCTGTGAGCCAGATGTAGCCATCAAAAGAGCCGCATCTGGCTCCCGAGCCATAGGTTCCCTACAGGGGCACGATTTAACCATTGTAATGACTGGGACAATTTGGCTAATAAAACGTGTGGGATTTATCCACAGTAGAACGTTTTATTTTAAAACTATAATGGCTGAAAACTGAGAAATAATGCATTTTTTTCTTTCTTTCCTTTTCTTTAGATTAAAATCCATTTCCAATAAAATAATTCTTAGTAAAAAGTACAACCCAAAGAAAGCCTAATGGGGGCGAAAAAAATAATAATAATTTTGGTGCGATAAGTAGTGATAAAGTTATTGGCAAATGTATGGGAGGAGTGCTGAAAGGGGAAAATTGTTCTGGTCCATAAGAACACAACCTGTAGTGGTCAAGTGGTTAAAGAGAACCGAAGAGAGACGAAGCGCCCTCATGTATTTTACCATATATATCAGTGGCAACATTGGAGAAAACACCTACCCAGCTGTCGGTTTTATCCTTTACTGCTCAGCCTGCTTGTTTTCAGCCCTGATAAAATCCCAGACTGAGCATTCAGTCTGGCATTGCTCAGGAATCATTATAGCTGAGTCATGATAGCAGAGCCATAAGGGGGCAGGCTTGGGCTTGAAAAGACACCAGAGAACACAGACTCGGCTATAATGATTCCTGAGCAAAGCCTGACTGAATGCTCAGTTGGGAATTTTATCAGGGCTGATAATAAGCAGGCTGAACAGTGATGGATGAAGCAGAGAGCAGGGTAGGTGTTTTCTCTAATGTTCCCGCTGATATATATGGTAAAATACATGAGGGTGCTTTGTCTCTGGTTCACTTTAAACTAAATTATTTCCAGACACTTTGAGGGCATATTCACAGTGGGGACATTGCGTTTGAATGCAACGTTAAAGTTGCAACATGTCTGCATTCAGAGGTAATGCTCTGCAAGCAGTGAAGTACCACAACGCTTCATTTTTCAACGCGACGCTAACGTCGCACTGTGAACGGCCTGTAGGATTAGCATTGCAGAGCGGTAAGCTGCGTTATAAGACTTTATAACGCAGCTCCGCAATGTGGCACTGTGAATGCGACCTAAAGGACAACTGTAACCTCCTAAAGCAAAAAAGTTAGCTACATAACTAAGTGGAAAGAGGGTCCTGGATCTCTTATAGCCTTTCCGTTCCTCTCTGCCTCCTTGTTCCACCACTGGACCCCCATTCAAATCTCCTGTTAGCTGCGTCTTCAGGTTTGCGAGTACCTCTTAAGACGAGCAGCTCCATACTGTGCACGCGTGAGTCAGTACTTCGCCATGCGCAGTACAGTGCCGCTCGTCTCCAAGTAAGACCTCGGAGACCCGAGTACTTCCCTAGCATTGCAAGGAGACCTGAAGGCCTCTTCGACATTAAAGTTGAAGGCTGGAACGGGTTACCCAGCGGTGGAATGAGGGGATGCCCAGAGGAAATGGGAAGGTTCTAAGGGTTCATGGGCTTTCCTTCCTCTTAGGTAACTTTTTTTTTAGGAGTTTACAGTTGACCTTTTACTACATAATGACTGCGTGCCACCCATGGGCGTGACCGCGGCGGCAGCCCCAGGACCGTCTAACGCTGATTGGCGTCAAGTCCTGGAGCTGCAGGGAACGGCCGCGCACATGTGCGATCGATCCCTGCCGGTTCACGGTGCAGAGTTCCGTGATTAGCCTGCTAGCCGCCGATTGCAGCTAGCAGGCTGTTTGTAAATGAGAGGGGAAAGAAATCCCCTTTGTTTACATCCGTACAGCGATGCGGTCTCCAGCAGCGCTGTACGAGATCGGCGATCCCCGGCCTCTGATTGGCCGGGGAGCACCCTCCTCTCATAGGCTGATGTCTATGAGAGGCGGAGAACAGGACGGAACGCCGTCCTGTTCAATCCTGTAGGCGGAGGGGAGGGAGGAAGGAGAGGGAGGGGGACGGAAAGAGAGAGAGCCTCTGAGACAGAAAAAAAAAATGAAATGCAGCAGCAATCGGACCCCTCCGGCGGCATGTCCCCTTAGGGACAATAATAGGAAGTGAGTCCGATCGCTGGGCTGTGCAGGAGGCTGAAGAGCCTGCGCAGCCCAGTGCAGCCAAAAAGAGCCTGGTCTTCAGGGGGGGTTTAACACTGCGGTCGTCAAGTGGTTAAAGTGGACCTAAACTCTTGCCCAGGACAGAAGAAAAATATAGAGAATAGCTCCCTGTATGTATTTAGAGAGTTTAGCTTGTCTAATTCCTTCTCATCTGTGATTAATCACCACCGTAATTTGCTCTCTCAGCTGCGTCAGCTGGCTGCCTCGGCAGAGCAGTTAATTTGGAATCACAGGATGTTAACCCTATGTCTGCTTCTGTGAATGCAGGAAGTAGACATACTTCAGATTTATTCCAGGATCTGTATCAGCTTTGACAAAAAAAATGTTTCTCTTAGAGGCCTTGTTCACATTGAGTTCGTCTGCGGTGGGCTTTTTTTCCACTTTCTTTTAAAGCGTTTTTTGGCGATCTTCTGCGCGTTCGTTCGTTTTTGTGGGCGTTTTTGTAAGCACTTTTGCAGAGCGCTTCCGTCTTTTGATCCGGAAAAAAATCCAGAAAAAATAAATACAATGTATTATTTTTTTTTTTTTAAACGCTTGCCAAAGCTATTCTGTGAGCGTTTTGCGGTTTTCCCTTTACCTTCCATTGAGGCAAATTGCCTAAAAAAGGGGACCCAAGAACCGCTCTGATATGAACTCTCTCATAGAGAATCGCTGCACAATCGCTTTCGGGGCGATTTTTGAAAATCGCCTGCGCTTAAAATTTTGCAGAAACGTCTATAGTGTGAACAAGGCCTCAAGGCTATTACGCTGTTGCTTATCTTTTACAGCAGAGAGGAAGTTCTGAGTTCAGGTCCGCTCTAAATAGGCCAGTATTCATGTCAGCAAGGCTAGACTGAAGTCCAGCAGAATATTATACAGTAGTACATAATTAGTACAGATTTGAAGTGCACAAAGTCTAACTCATTTTTTACAGAATTAAAAAAAAATTAATTTGCGGATTATCACTGTAGAGATTTTATCTGTTTAAGCCTCTGTGGTCTGTGTGAACCTGCAGCGTCTGTTCTGATCGTCTTGTCGTGGTCTTTTGGCCACAGCTATTAGCAGAGATGCCTGAGTGCATTAAAGGCTTTTAGGAAATGTTTATATGTTTAAAACCAAATTATTTATCTTTTTTTTTTTAAATGAGCAAAAATACCTTTTCCTATTTTCTTTTACATTTTCTGGCACCACCTGCTGGCCAGTAGAGGTATCTCTGCACCTCCTTTTTCTTATGACAACTTTCTATACAAACCGTTGTTTCATATATTTGGGCAGTGGGCCTCACACTTTCAACTATTTAGTTTTCAAACATCTCTTTATTTGAAAGTTTCAAGAGAACATAGTACAGCAGTGTTCTCCCCAGAATTTTTTTCCAGGCGGGTGGCATGAAAAAGTAGCCGGGTGGGGCAATATGAGAGAATGCTGGGCTGGTACTTCTGTGCCCTACTCTGCTTATAGCATTGGAGGAGGTGAGCAGATGACAGCCGGGTGCTCACCAAAAGTAGCCGGGTGGAGCACACGGCTAAAAGAGCCTGGGGAGAACACTGTACAGGCTTACAACAGTGGTACATAATATCATACTGTAAACCGGTAGAAAGATGGTAAAGTCTAACGTACAGCATGAATAAAAGCAAAAAAAGAAAATCCCCTCAAGACCAGTCAGTCAAGTTTAACATGTAAACTGGTGAACATTTTTCATTGGGTATTAGCGAGGGTCACCTGAGCAAAGGGACAGGAAGTAAAACCTAGGGTGTGTACGGTAGGAAAGGCATTACCATTGATATAAGGAAAATCTTAGCCAGTCAAGCAACTCCTGAGTTTTAATGAAAAAAGGCTGTGGAGGAACAGTCCTTGTATACCATCCAAGGCAACCAATAACTATTTAAAGGAACAGTATTGATTAACATTTTTTTTTCAATTGCGATAGGAAATGTTTGGGAAGTGCTACTAAGTACTGGTGTATACATTTGAAAGCTTAAAGCGGGATTATCACCATAAAAATCAAATTTCAACAGCAACTGGTCTGAGTGTATTGACTGATAAAGATGCTAATCCTGCATTCAAAACTTGCAAAACTTTTTCTGCTGTTATGGTTTGGAGTGAACACATACTTTAGGACCCCTGGCCCTTTAATTGCCGTTGCCAAACAGTTGCATGCTGGAGGTCTTTTTATCTGTAATATATTCCTCCTCTTCCCTTTATTTCCCACTTCATCTAATGACATAAGACAGTGCACTTCCTTGTATAGACCTCAGTGGGAGTGTCTGCAGACTCTGGGAGGAGGGTGGGTAATGAATACACAATTGGCAAGAGGAGAAAATAAGTGAGGGAGGGCATGATGTCAGGAGGTCGAAGGTGACAAAGATGGAAACTGCCTAGAATAGGATTCTATGCTTTTCCTTTATAAAATTCACAGGAATCATAACGTGGACAGCACAATACATCTGTTTTGTAAGTAGAATTAGTATTTATCTACTTATATACGTGTTTTTTTATTTCTAGGTTAGCATGGATGTCCCTTCTTTAAAGGGAACCGACCTAAACTGAGAAGGATGTGGATTTTTCCTTTTAAAATAATACCAGTTGCCTGACTCTCCTGCTGATCCTGTGTCTCTAATACTTTCAGCCACAGCCCTTCAACAAGCATGCAGATCAGGTGCTCTGACTGAAGTCAGACTGGATTAGCTGTATGCTTGTTTCAGGTGTGTGGTTCAGCCACTACTGCACCTAAAGAGATGAACAGGGCTGCCAGGGAACTGTTATCTAATTCCTTTCACACTTTTCTGATGGCAAATCTGAAGGTAGAGTGAACCATGAGGGGAGGGGGGATTCCCTCACACTTCATCTGTTAACCCTGTGTGAGAGATAAAACCTGCCTATCTCTGACTGAGCTCTCTGCAGAGAGGAGAGGAAATGTATCTTATGTGCAACATAAACATTTGTAATTGTGTGTGTGAAACCTGATACTTGACAGGCTTTTCATATAACTCTGCTTCAATATTACACTGTTTGTAGCATGTCAGACTGCAGAGATTAACGTATGCAAATGAGACATTCCTAACGTAGCTAAAATCTACACACAGTGAATTAAAGCTTTTGCCTCTGATATTTAACATGAAACGTAGAAAAAAGTTAAACGAGTTTTTACCTTTTATTTCGCTTAAGGATGTTGGTCACTGCTAAAACGCCGCATTCCAGTGGCAGAACGAGGGTTTTATAACCCCCAAATCCCAGGGAAAAAATCCACGACTTTCCTGGTCATGGATTTTGCTGCCCAGGGAGGCAGAGCTTAGTGCTGTAGCTCTGCCTCCATTCGCTTTAATCTGCCCGCGGATCTCCGCCTCTCCCAGCCCCTCTCAGTGAAAGAAGACTAAGAGGGGTGGGGAGAGGCGGGGGTTGACGCGAGTAGAGGGAGAGCTACAGCCCTAAGCTCTGCCTCTACCAGGAAGCACTCCCCGATTTTTTTTTTTTTTCCCCCCGGGGATTTGGGGGCTATAAAACCCTCGTTCTGCCGCGGGAATGCAGCGTTTTAGCAGTGACCAACATCCTCAAAGTGGACCCAAATTAAAAAAATACAAGATTTCAGAAATAAAATCTATTTTCTAAATTATAATGATAAATAGCAGCCTTTTTTCAGCTGCATGATGGCAAATATAAAATTTTTTACATTTATTGGAGGAGCCCCTCCCTTCCTTTCAAATTGCCAGGACAGAATCCGGCAAACTGATGAAGTAGGTGGTGTCCGGCAATGGAGGAATTGCTAATGGCTGCCCCCAGTATAACCCTAGCTATGAAAAGAGAAGGGTGAAAAGCATGCACTGAAATGCTCATAGGCTTAAAGGAGTGTTTATTTATCTTTGTATGTGTCAGAGTGCTGCAACTAAATATTTAGAATTAAAAAAATGTTTGGTTTGGGTCCGCTTTAACCGAAATAAAAGGTAAAAACTCGTTTTTAACTGGCTTCAGTCTCTCTTTAAGCAGACTGTCCCCCCAAATAATGTTTTTGGGCAGAACACCCCAATTTACAATAAGGCAGTACCTCGCAACCGTTTGTGATAGTCTTAGACATTTTTAGTTGGCTGCAAATAGAAATAGATAATTTCAATAACATTAAGGTTGAGTTTCCACTATTGCGATTTCTATCTGTTTCCCCGCACGCAATTTCGGATGTCATTTCACAGCCTATTGAAAACAAAAAAGCTGCATCGGAATCTGCGTGCGGGGAAAAGACAGTCAGCAGCAAAAAAACGCGTCACACATGCAAATCCCTATAGCCATGCATGGTAAGGCTAGAGGGGTTCGGATCTGTTGTTACACAAAAGTAATCCCGGCATTAGTGGAAACTTGGCTTACAGGGAACCTGAGGCGGGGAAAAAGGTGACTTTTACTTACCTGGGGCTTCTTCCAGCTTTCTGTAGTCATTGAGGTCCCCTGGGTCCGCTCCATTGTACACCCCAACTGAAGTCCACGACCTGGGTGGGTCACATACTACCAGGGTGCTTGAGTCGGTACAAAAATCATCCAACTCCGTTTTATGAAACCTCCGACTCCAGGGTACCCAAAATTGCTTCGACTCAACGCCGACTCCTTAAAGGACACCTGAGGTGACATGATGAGATAGACATGTATGTATAGTGCCAAGCACACAAATGACTATGCTGTGTTCCTTTTTTTCTTTTTCTGCCTGAAAGAGTTAAACAGGTGTGCAAGTGACAGTTTCACCCCTGGTCAGGACCAGGTCAGACTATAGCATAACTCTCACTGATAAGGAATTACAGCTATAAAACACTTTCCTGTCAGTAAATGGCTTCTGAAGCAGAAAAGAGATAAAAAGGGTCAATAATTCATAGATTTGAGCTCTGGCTTACTTCAATGAATGTGTCATTGAACAGAGACAATGAAACAGTAAAATCTTAAAAAGTAGATATAAAATAAAACTGTGGGATAGCTAAAAAAGTCATTTTTAGCAGGAGGAGGATAGATACAATTGTTTTTCTCATCCGTTTATTTTCACCTCGCATGTCCTTTAAGGTAGCCACTAACTGTCCAATTTCTAGCGAAAAATCATTAGAGCGATCAGAAATTCTTATTGGATTGGTTGTAAATAATCTCTGTTAATGGGCACAATATAAAAATAGTCGTCCGAATGGATTTTCGTCAAAACAAAATTTGGATTTTCTTGTTGGTTGTGATAGATAGGAAGTAAAAATTTGTTGATTGTGTAGAGAACGATTTTTCTTCTGATCAGAATTTTCTGATCGCTCAAACAATTTTTTTTTTTACTAGAAATTGGTTCGTTAGTCGCCACCTTTACTTTCCAGGGCTGTGGAGTTGGCACAAAATTCATTGACTCCTCAGTTTTATGAAACCACTGACTCCAAGTGCCCAAAATTGCTCCGACTCCACAGCCCTGCGCACTACAGCGCTGTCCTGGTTGTGCGCTTCGGGAACTATTTAAGGCCATTAGGACCTGATTTTTTACCTGGTCACAAACATTCTGCATGCAGCCTATTTCTTCACTGTTTGTGCTCTGCGGACCCAGCATGAACATATCTCTGTGCTCTTAGGTAGCTATGCCCCGGGTCAGGTGGGGGATTATAGTAAAGAATTGTCCTGAATTGACCAGGTCTTGTTCCAATTGTTTAGTAATAACTGCTAACTAACTTTTTTTTACCAGCTCACATACAAACTTGATACCGATTGTATAAGCTTTGGAATTGGGCTAACCAAATACACTTTCTGCTGGTTTGGATTGGCCCAGTTCCACGCTCCATACAATTGTGTAAAATTTCAGGTTGGAAAACTGTACATTCCTCAGACCATTTATAAACCCAGTGTTCTCCCCAGGCTCTTTTGGCTGGATGCTCCACCCGGCTAGTTTTGGTGAGCACCCGGCTGTCATCTGCTCACCTCCTCCTATTCTGAAAGCAGAGTTGCACACAGAAGCACCAGCCCTGCATTCTCTTATTTCGCCCCACACGGCTACTTTTTCATGCCACCCGGCTGGAAAAAATCTCTGGGGAGAACACTGAAACCTAGGATTGTCATAATTACTGTATTTTTTGGCATATAAGGTGTACTATTTCTCCCCCCAAAAATGGGGGGTAAAAGTCAGTGTCTTTTAAGCCAAATCCAGGGAGTCCAGCCCACTAATACAAACCGTCAACCTGCCGTAATGTCAGGTACTATCTGTATTGTCCCCATGTCTCATTTGCTCTCCCCTTGTGTCCTCCTCCGCTTCCGGGGTATGGTTATCAGCAGAGGCAGCCAGCGACGATCAGACCTTTCCTCTGCCTTACTGTTCCCCTAGTGCCGCCTTAAGCTGATGACACGACCAGCAGAAGCCGGCACTAGAGGATCAGTGAGAGAGAGGAGAGGTCTCTGATCAACATGGACTCTGATGGATTAGGTGACCCGTGCTGCCGCTGCTTATCACTATACACAGTGAGCGGAGGAGGACACGGGGGCAGAAGGGGACACAGGAGGACACATAAGGTACAAGGGGGACACAATAATTGGCGAGAACATCTTCAAGATGCTCCTGGACATACCAGGTTTAGTATATATATATTTTTTCCCCTGGTTTGGAGTGTCTTATATGCCTAAAAATACAAGTATGTACTAAGAGAATAGAGAAAAGGGAACGGGAAAACACCGGGAGCCCGATCTGGTGTATTATCTCACGTGCGGCTCTGATCAAACGTTAAGAAAAGATCAGTTATACTCACAAAGCCGAGTTGCACGTTAAGCAACCACTGTATGTCGCATGTGGGGAAGTACCGTCCCCACTAGGCCTTGTGTTGAAGTTTCTATGGTCGCAGCTCCTTCGGAAAAGATGACACCTGTCAAGGTGTGTCCCCTGGTCCCAGGGGTAAGTTACTGATACAGGAGGGTAGGAGGCGCCCTGGAGGATACTTGTAAAATAGTGCACGAGACAGAAGATGGGTATATATAAACGAGATATACAAGCCAATTGGTTCAACGATAAATCGGTAATTTGTTAGTCGTTACTAGCAGTATATATCTCAGTCATAATCTGACCATTTCGGCTAGCTATGGTTATAAGTGTGTGGACAGATCCTACCTTAAATAAGTAGTCAGTCCCATAGTATACGATATAAGATCTTTAATAGGGCACTTTGGAAAATGACAACGCGTTTCGCGGTTACAACCGCTTCATCAGGTCGTGTACTGTGCCGGGAATAAAAGTATCCTCCGCTTGTATGCTTCTCCTGCCAAAGATTGTCTTCCTGTTCCAGAATTGACCTATATTTTTATCACTTTCTTTCAAGCTGTATTACATTTTTTTGGAAGAGGAAGAGACCTTGAATTGCACACAGAACTATGATCCTGGATAGGAAATTAGGAGGACTGGCAATAGCATATCTATCCAAATAGTATAAGGCAGTCCTATATTTCCAACAATTGGAGAATAGCTGAAACTGGTACATGGACAGAGTTACAGCTTCAATACCTGGTGGACAACCAACGTTTCTTCTTGGAATCCACAAATACTGACTGGATTGGCCCAAAAATGTATTCATCCCCTCAATTGGCCCAGTTTACTAGTTTTCAAAGATTCTATTAAATCAGTTGTGGGGCAATCGACCCTGTTGCCCTTGTACTTAACACCAACTTTGGCCCTGGTTTAGATGGTTTCTGCTTTACCAGGTCCGGACTTAGTTCAGATAGCTGGATCTGTGATGTTCTCGGGAGCTCCCAGCTCTCTGACCCAACCCCAGGAATTATGTAGTTATTTTCCCATGAGAAAAAAGATGTGTGGGGGGCTGAACTCAATAGATAAGAAAAATAATTCCTTAAAAAAACAACCATGCAGCAGTTCATGTTGGATTGTGGTGTGGTAAACCAGCTAGCATGGAGGCCACAGAGCAGATAGTTGCAGTAATCTAGACATAAGATAATCAGGGCATGCACAAGAAGTTTGGTAGTGTCTTGTGTGGGAAAAGGTCGGACGTGGGAGATGTTTTTTATGTGGAGACGACAAGAGGAGGATAGTTTATCGATGCATAGTTTGAATGTAGGACTACTACTGACTGAAAGCAAAATATCCCAAGCATGGAATTCTATTCATGTATGTCAGTCAGTCACCTGACTGTTGTTTATGTTTCAGGTACCCATCAAAGATTGAGAAGATCGATTACGAGGAGGGGAGAATGCTGGTACATTTTGAGCGCTGGAGCAGTCGCTACGATGAGTGGATTCACTGGGACAGCACCCGGATCCGCCCTCTGGAGAGGCCTGCACTGAGGAAGGAGGGGCTACGGGAAGATGAGGAGAACTGTGTACGTCTTCACACTGTATGTTGATCATTTGTGTTGCGTTTTGTCACAGCAAGGGATAGGGAGGTAGCTATCAGGCTAATTTACTACAACTATCATGCTTAAAAATCGCAGGTTAATACAAGCGAGCACACACTACGCACCGTCTTGCTAGCATAGCGTGCACTCCTAACTTAGGCACGATCCTTCCTACTGCCACGCGGGCTGGCGGCAGAACACTTCCTCTCTTCCCAGCGCGGGACAAAGATCTGTGCGCCACTACTCTGGTCTAGACTAGACCAGAGTACTGGCGCACAGATCTCTCTCTCTCCCACTCTGGGAAGAGAGGAAGTGTTCTGCCGCCGCTGCCAGCCGCTCGTATCTGGAGGGGGAGCCCCAAGGTGAGGGAAGGGGGGGAGACGTCCCCCCTTCCCCACCGCTGTGCCCATCACTCCCTCTTCTCTCTCCGCTTCAATCCCACCTGCTGCTTGGCAACCCTGCCGGGGGGGCTGACTGCTTGTCAGCTGGGGCTTAAAGCGGATCCGAGATGAAAGACGAACTATAACAAGTAACTTGTCTATATATCTTATGTACAGTTTAGATAGTTTAACCATCTTAGCGGTATGGACGAGCTCAGCTCGTCCATCCCCGCCGGAGGGTGCCGCTCAGGCCCTGCTGGGCCGATTTTGATCAAATAAAAAGCACACGCAGCCGGCACTTTGCCAGCCACGTGTGCTACCTGATGGCCGCCGCAGCGCGGCGATCCACCGCGTGCAGCGGCGATCCACCGCGTGCAGCGGCGAAAGAGGGTCCCCCCAGCCACCCGAGCCCTGCGCAGCCGGAACAAATAGTTCCGGCCAGCGCTAAGGGCTGGATCGGAGGCGGCTGACGTCAGGATGTCGGCTGACGTCCTTGACGTCACTCCGCTCGTCGCCATGGCGACGAGGAAAGCCAAACAAGGAAGGCTGCTCATTGCAGCCTTCCTTGTTACTTCTGATTGCCGGAGGCAATCAGAAGAATGCGTCAGGAGCGCCCTCTAGTGGGCTTTCATGCAGCCAACTTTCAGTTGGCTGCATGAAATCGTTTTTTTTTATTAAAAAAAAAAAAAACCTCCCGCAGCCGCCCTGGCGATCTTAATAGAACGCCAGGGTGTTAAACAGCAAATCTGTCTGCATACTGCTTTAATAGAATATGATTAGTTCTTCCTGTGATACAATGACAGCAGCCATGTTGTTTGTAAACATTACACAGAGGCAGGCTTATCTGCACCATCAGCACTCAGACTGAAAAAAATCTAATCCCCCTCCCTCCTCCCCTCTGCCTCTGAATTCTCTGGCTAGTAACACCTCCCCCTCCTGCCCAGACTGAGCTCCCATGAGCCCTTGCTACTGCCAAGGCTCTCTGAAAACTGTGGGTGGGGCTTATTTAGTTTACAGGGAATTAGAGTATTACAACAAAAACAAAAAAGTATTTGGGTTGAGGAATGCCCTATAAACTATAGGAAAAGGAACACAATTATGCAATGAGTAAAAGTTCAGCTCGGATCCACTTTAAGCCTGAGTAAGCCCCAGTGTAGCGCTGCCACTGCTTCCAGGTGAAAGCTACAGGGAGTGATTAAACTTTGCATAGACAGTGGGCGTGTCTGTGACTTTTTAGTCTCCAGCAATCTGCATTGTAGTCAGAGAGGCACTATTACATGAAGCAGTGAGACTATTTCTATTCCAGAATACGTGTGTGTGTGTAAAAATTATTTGTATTTATAAAGCGCCAACATTTTCTGTAGTGCTTCACAAAACAAAATATGATTTTGATATGTTGATGTTAATATTTTGTAGGATTTCAAAGAAGGGGAAGAGGTCCTGGCTCGCTGGACTGATTGTCGGTATTATCCTGCCAAGATAGAGGCCATAAATAAGGAAGGTTTGTACACTGGGGCTGGGATGAGGGCTACACATCATATTTCTCGTGTGCACAAACTCAGAACCTTACCCAGAAGGCTTCCTGTTCCATTTCTGCGTCCGTCTGATTGTACCTGAGATAAAGGGACTAAAAGCATTGATACCTACCTGGGACTTTCTCCAGCTACCTTCAGGCCATGGACTCCCTCACCATCTTCCCAGGTGCTCAGATCATCCGCTAGCTGTCCTAGTAACTTGGCTCAGTCACTCTCCGACGCTCATGCGTGGCCTGGAAAGACTATGAGGGAACCCTCGGCCTGAAGGTGGCTAATGGAAGTACCAGGTAAATATCAATTCTTTTATTCCCTTTGTCTCAGGCTTTCTTTAAAGAAAACCTGAATTGAAAATTAAATGTCGAAATAAACATAGACAAGTCATACTTACCTCCTGTGTAGTCTACTCATCAATCTCTTTCTCCTCTACTGCATCCTGTTTGTCCACTGTGATCTAAGGAATTCTCCGTCCTCCATTTTGAATATGACCATTACACCATAACAGCTTTCTGCTCAGCACACAGTTAAACTGTAGTATCACCCACTTGTGCCATAGGGAAACATGGACACATCAGTTCTCCTCTCAGCTGTAACTGTATCCTTGACATGATTGTTATTACATAGTTATTATTACAGTTACTTTGAACGTGTACAACTCCACGTTTGGAAGGTCCGGTTTGTCTGGACTCTTCCCAGAACGGGTGTCAGCCTGAGCCCAACAACCTCTGCACAGATGAGCCACCTAATAGATCCCTATCACTTGAAACATGAAGAAAGTTTGGAAGTTATGGATTGGAAGGTCATCTTCCTCTTGTCAAAGCCAAGTGTGTGATGAGGATTTATTTGAATCTTGAATCCTGGTAGAGTTTCTAGAGGTGTTAAACCCCTGGGATCTTGGAGACTCTCAGACTGCGTCTGCTTTAAAGATTTCTGTCACAGCCAGTCTGAGATCGATGGTTACTTAACCTGGTAGAGGGTGCTTATACGGCCAGGAAGATTCCTTTGACAAGAACTTGCTACTTTTACCTCTGTTCTGTGAGTTATAGCTAGAAAGGTTAAAGGACACCCGAGGCGAAAATAAACTAATGAAATAAACGATTGTATCTCATCTTCCTTCTCCTAAAAATGACTTTTTAAGACATTCCACAGTTTTATTTTATGTTTAAATCTACTTTTTAAGTTTTAACTGTTTTATTGCTTTTACTCAATGACCCATTCATTGAAGTATGCCAGAGATAACATTTATGAACTATTCACCCCTTTTATCTATTTCCTGCACTCAGAAGCCATTTTCTGCTAGGAAAGTGTTTTATAGTTGGAATTTCTTATCAGTGAGGGTCACACTGTAGTCACTTCCTGTCTGAGTCAGGACTGAGTCAGCCACTTACATACCTGATATTTAACTCTTTCAGGCAGAGAAAGGAAAAAAAGGAACACAGCATAGTTATCTGTGTGCTAGGCACTGTACATACACATGTCTATCTCATCATGTCACATGTCAGTTCGGGTATCCTTTAATTAAGTTCTGTGCTGGAAAAGTTAAACTCTTTGTGTAAATGAAGGGACTTTGGGATTCTGTAATCGAAATAAGACTGCAGGGTTTATGATGCATTCTATATGATATATCAAAAGGCACCACAGAAGGCATACCTGATATCTGCATTAATGTGTGCATGATTCAGTGATAATGCAGATGAGGTCACAATTAATGTTATGGTTTCTTTCCCTTCTTTCTTTAGGAACCTACACTGTGCAGTTTTATGACGGAGTTATCCGATGCCTGAAAAAAATGCACATTAAATCCATGCCGGAGGATGCTAAAGGCCAGGTGAGAAATCATTATTGTTATTATACATTTCTATAGCACCAAAAATAACTTCTGCAGGACTCTTCAGAGAACATCGAGCAATGTGTGTCACCAAACTGTCCCTTAAAAAATAAAAAATATATATATAGATCAGTGGGAACATTAGAGAAAACACCTACCCTCCTCTTTGTTTCATCCTTCACTGCTCAGCCTGCTTGTTATCAGCCCTAATAAAATCCCAGACTAAGCATTCAGTCTGACTTTGCTCAGGAATTATTATTATTATTTAGTATTTATATAGCGCCGACATATTACGCAGCGCTGTACAGTGTATATATATATCTTGTCACTAACTGTCCCTCAAAGGAGCTCACAATCTAATCCCTACCATTGCCATATGTCTATATTATGAAGTGTAAGTACTGTAGACTAGGGCCAATTTTTTTTTAAGGGGAGCCAATTAACTTATCCGTATGTTTTTGGAATGTGGGAGGAAACCGGAGTGCCCGGAGGAAACCCAAGCAGACACGAGAGAACATACAAACTCTTTGCAGATAGTGCCCTGGCTGGGATTCGAACCAGGGACCCAGCGCTGCAAGGCGAGAGAGCTAACCACTACGCCACCGTGCTGCCCAATCATTATAGCTGAGTCTCTCTTCTCTGATGTCTTTTGTAGCCCAAGCCTGCCCCCTTCTAGCACTGCTATAATGACTCAGCTATAATAATTCCTGAGCAAAGCCAGACTGAATGCTCAGTGGGGGATTTTATCAGGGCTGATAACAGGCAGACTGAACAGTAAATAATGAAACAGAGAGCAAGGTAGGGGTTTTCTCTAATGTTCCTACTGATATATATGGTAAAATACATGAGGGTGCCTCACCTCTGGTTCACTTTGAGGTGCTCATACATTACTCAATTTTTCCTGTTCGACTGTTCGGTTCTGCTTGGCCAATGGTAATTGGCCGATATCTACCTAAGTCGATAAATTTACTCATTCAGCATGGTGGGAAATTTTGGTCGATCGTAACGGAATTGGCTGCTGTTCACATGATTTAGACACAGAATCAATTTTGGTTTCTGAGCATGGAGGCACAACATCGTTCAGCTCGATTAGAGAAGGAGACCCGCATAGGATCTCACTTGCAGCATGTGGGCCACTTGTCGATTTACTTGCCATCAATCGCGCTGTTTTTGATTGCCCAATAAAGTCACTCCTTTAATCTCTCAATGGAAAATTGAGTAATGTATGGACACCTTTTAGAAGGGCCTCTCAACCCGTGTGAGATGTTGGCGAGAGAGAATGTATGGAGCCGGCTGGATAGCGTACTGAAAGGCTGTTGCACTTGATATGAAATTTGAGCTCTTGACCAGGGTTTGAATCCCGGTTCAACCTAGCTTGTAAAACAGTAAGGTGTCTTTGGGCACGGCTCCCTAATGATCCTGGTCCCCCATGGAGCTGCAGCTTTGAAGCGATTTTAGTCCGCCAGGAGAAAAAAGCAATATTATGATCGTATTTTCAATAAAAAATGGCAATCAAATATTGATCGGCTATTGATTACATAGGATTGGGGTTTTTTTGTTTTTATTTCAGTTGAAATTTTATTTTTAATTTTGTACAAAATACAACAATTAAAGAGACAGCAAAAGTATCTAGAGTCATACTTCTTTGTGACATGTGAAAGTTGCAGTGTTACTGATCTTTCGCATAGTTCAGTCATAGAATTCAATCAATTTTAATGATAAACTGTAGATTCAAGCATAAATCATGTTGTGCAATTTCCACACTGGATTAGTGGTTCTTAGTAATGTACTGTATATACTCGTGTATAAGCCTAATTTTTCAGCATAAAAAATGAGCTGAAAAGTGACCCCCATCGGCTTATATGCGAGTCAGTGGAGCAGAACGGATGGTGGAGCAGGTTTTGTTACTGGCAGAGGAGTGTAAGGATTGTGCACTAGTGATCCTGCTCTTGCCATCTGGCTCCCTGCTGTGTCCCTGCCCTCCATTCCCTGCAACATGGTGTGCAGAGTGGGCTTCTCAGGACTACCTGTGTCCCCTGGCTTGTGTAGTGGAGCGTGCAAGCAACGTGTCAGTGGTGCAATGATCGGGAATTCTTCCTGTGGGGCAATCTAGTGGCTTCTTGAGACACAGCTGTATGATCCTTGGGGTACATCTGGCTATGGGGAGAGGGGCTGACTTGTACTGGGGGAACATCTGACTACTGTGGAGGGGGGGATATACTGGGGAGGGGGCTTGTACGTGAGTCAATCACTTTTTCCTGGTTTCTGAGGGAAAAGTGGGTACCTTGGCTTATACACAGGTCAGCTTATATGTGAGTATATACAGTATTTCTCCAGATTGAAAAGTAGAAAAAGAGATGAGATAGTCACATCCCCCTCCCCCCCCCCCTCTTGTCATCTAATCCACCTTATCATTGCCACAACCCATCAAGTATAGGTGGGAAGACAAGGCTTGTGGAGTCTTATAGTTTTGCTTCCCATTCCCCCCAGATTTTCTCATATTTCTTAGGGTACCTTCTGGAGTTAGGTTGTTTTATATAAAGGTAGCATCTTGTTGACCAAGCTTGCCCAGGTGCCCAGTGTAGGAGTGGAGGCTTTTCTCCAAGACTTGAGGATCTCCTTTCTGGCCTAAAAAACTCAAGACTCAAACCCATTTTTGTTGGATAGGGTCATTCTTTACCTGGTCAGTATATGATTGAGTGCGTAGCTTTGTACATGATTTGTGTTACAACTGACATGGTTATTCCCCTCCACCCCCCAATGCAGGACTGGATTGCTCTAGTGAAGGTAGCAGCTGCGGCAGCCAAGAACAAGGAGACAATCAAGCCGAGGACCAGCGTGAACAGCAACAGGGATAAAGATGAAAGAAAAGTCCATAAATCCTCCATAAAGAAGGAGGAGGCCCCCGTCAGTAAGCCCATGGACCTGCTCCACAAGGAAGAGATGCCCACGTCTAGTCAGAACATCGGTATGATGACATTGCTGCTCTTATATTGCCACAAAAGCGTCAAGCTGCCATAGTAAATTGAAATCACTATTGATGCGACTCATTGCATCACAGATAACTGGCAGATTCATACGTGTATTAAAGTGAATCCAAGCTGAAGCTCAGGTGAAGAAGGAAATACGTAGGAAGGGTGAAGCGTCTGGATCTGTAGAGGCTTCCCGGGTCCTCCTCCCTCCTGCTGATACCCACCAGTACCCTCCAGAAGATCCAGGCTCCTCTCCTCTTCAAGCACCAGGGTGGCCGTGCTGCACCGTGGGAGCAAGGCTGCGCATGAGCGGCTTCAGATTACTATGCAGATGTGTCCATACTGGTGCCGGGGCAGTGCGGCTGCATTCATGCTTGAAGAGGACCGCAGCCTCGAGCAGATTTCCCATTAAGCCCTTGTATGAAATCTTTGAGGGGTCCGCAATCAACAACCAGGGACTGGAGGAGGTCGTGGGAAGCCTCTGCAGGGTCTAGAGTAGGGGTGTCAAACTCAAATACAAAGTGGGCCGAAATTGAACACTGGGGCCAAGTTGCGTGCCAACCTCAATGTCTACTGGCCACCTTCGTCCTTTATAGGTTTACCTGGTGTCTAGTGCCTCCCCTATACCATTCCATGGGGTCTAGTGGCCATCCCTACCTCCTCTATACAGTTCCCTAGTGTCTAGTGGCTCTCTTCTATACAGTTGTCTGGTGGTCTCCTCACTCCCCTATACAGTTTCCTGGTGTCTAGTCGCCCCCTCCCTCCCCCATAAAGTTCCCTGGTGTCTAATGCTACCCTCCCTCCCCTATACAGTTCCCTGGTATCTAGTGACCTCCCCTCCCTCCTCTATACAATTCCCTGGTATCTAGTGGCTCTTCTATACAGTTGTCTGGTGGTCCCCTCACTCCCCTATACAGTTCCCTGGTTTGTAGTCGCCCCCTCCCTCCCCCATAAAGTTCCCTGGTGGCTAATGCTACCCTCCCTCCTCTATACAGTTCCCTGGTATCTAGTGACCTCCCCTCCCTCTCCTATACAGTTCCCTGAGGTCTAGTGCCCCCCTCCGTCCCCCATACAGTTCCCAGAGGTCTAGTGCTACCCTCCCTCCCCTATACAGTTCCCTGGTGTCTAGTTCCCCCTCCCTCCCCCATACAGTTCCCTGGTGTCTAGTGACCTCCCCTCCCTCCCTATACAGTTTTCTGGTGTCTAGTGGCCCTCCTCCCTCCTCTATACAATTCCTTGGTGTCCAGTGGTCCCCTCCCTCCGCTTTACAGATTTCCGGTGTCTAGTGGCCCCCTCCCTCCCCCATACAGATCCTTGATGTCTAGTTGCACCCCTCACTCCCCTTAACAGTTATTTGGTATAGCGCTTTCCCCCTCCCTCTCCTATTTGGTTATCCTGGGCTTCACTCCTAATATAGCTTCCTTGGTGGTCTAGAGTGGGCCAAACCATGCAAAGTGGGGAAACCACTTGTGGGGTAAGTTTGATGGCTCTGTGGGCCAGAGTTTGACATGTATAATCTAGAGGCTTTTGGGTAAGCATTTCCTTTCTGATCTGAGCATCTTCTCGTGTACGCTTTAAAGAGACACTGAAGCGAAAAAAATAATGATATAATGAATTGGTTGTGTACTATGAATAATTACTAGAAGATTAGCAGCAAAGAAAATATTCTCATATTTTTATTTTCAGGTATATAGTGTTTTTTCTAACATTGCATCATTCTCTAATATGTGCAGATTACACAACACTCAGCATTCAAAATTATTCTTTCAGAGCAGTCTGTGAACTAACGAACTCTTCTCTGGCAGAGAAAAAGAAAACTGTTTACTTACAGTTAATAAAAGTCAGATAACAGCCCTCTCCACCACTTTGAAAGTTGCAGAGCTTAATTGCTTTTTTGCATAGAGATAACAACTGGAGTTTCTTAACTCTTCCTGTACTGGAAACCATTAGACTGATGTATCTGATCTTAATGTTTTATTTCTTAGCTGTACTACACATACAAATCATAATATCATCATTTTTTTTTCACTTCAGTGTCTCTTTAAGCTGGTCATACACTGTTCGATTTTTATGTCACATCGATCATCTTCAGCGATTTTATTAATCGAATCGCATAGAAATCAAATTATTTTACATAGTGTCCAATCGCTCAACCAAAGAATCGAAACCTACTAGATCGGACATGTTGGACATGCTATGTAGGAATCTAATGCATTCTTTGGTCATTTGCTCGATAATGGGTCGATGGCATACTTTTGAGCAGGGATCCCCAAACTTTTTTGGTCAAGGGCCGGGTCAACAGTCTTCAGAATTGTGGGGGGCCGGAACATACATAAAATGATGTTAAAAAACATTGCATTGAATCTAGGTATTGATTACCCCCAGTCATGCCCGGAGGAGAACTCCCAGCAGCAGCCATTCAGCCATGCGGCACCCAAAGAGCGTCTTTGTGCACCAGACAGTGAAGCATGCCCAGGTGACACCCTGCAGTCCAGTTGGACAGCAGCGTCACCTGATGCAGAATTTGATTGGAAGCCAGCACATGACTGCTCTCTGGCTTCTACAGTATGTGGATAGGTGGCGCCAGCACTGATATTCTATATGCGAGCCGACGATATTTAAAGGTGCAGTGGGCCGCAGCTGTAAGTTATACATTTTGAGTTTAGGGGGCCAGTGAAAAAGCCTTGGTGGGTCGCTTTCAGCCCGTGGGCTGCAGTTTGAGGACCACTGCTTTAGAGCATGATCACTGCATGCCAAGAGTAACCTATGTCGATGTGATCTTTCAGATGTCAGTTCCCGTGTACAGGCAGCTGATAGATTTACAATTCAATCAACTCTCTCATTTTTGATTCAGAGAAGTACTCTAATTCTTCCAAATTGATCTGCGTATGGCCAGAACATAAAATATGAGACTCAGTTCTTTATTTTTGCCTTTAGTAAAATACACAGAAATAATCATCTCATAAGTTTATTTTCACTTCAGGTTTTCTTTAAATCATCGCCACGTGGGCCAGAGCGGACTGCGCAGTCCGCTCCGGCCCACGTGGCGATGATTGACAGCGCCGCTCGCGCAGACGCAGTACAGAGCGACCTGGAGGTCGCTCTGCCGTCATCGCCGGGGACCGGGACGGACCTGCAGCGAACGGCTGAAAACAGCTGCGGCGAGGGACGGAAGCCCCCGGCGAGCTGGAGGAAGCCCCCGGTAAGTAGCATTCCTTTTCTTCAATAACCCCTGATAACTCCTTTAAAGAGAATTTGTACTGTTCGATTTGTACAATAAAAACATACCAATCAGGTCACTGTGATCTCCTGGATTCCTCTTTGCTTTTTCCACCACTCCCCGACGCGATTTTGGCTTTTAATCGCCAGTTTTAGGCAGTGTTTACACACAAAAAGCATGGCCGCTAACCAGGAAGTGATGTATATATGTATGTGTGTATATATACATACATATATATCTATATCATATATCTCATGTTACAGTATACAAGTTTTTATTACATAGTAAATTATCTGCACTCCAGTCAGGGATTTTCACAATTTCTCAGCATGGGCAGCTCCCTCCCCCCTCAGACAAGCTGAAATTGAGAGCAGAAATCTGTCTGTGACTAATAAACAAAGCACACACACAGAGCCTGCAGGGGGCGTAGAGGTGTGCATAACTTCTCCCTATCAGAGCAGAGCAGTGCATTTCTCTCTGGGTCGACAAAGCTTGACAAAGAAAAGATTAGATATATTACAGAGACTGCAGAGAGGAAAGGCTGCAGTAAGCCAGACCACATTAGAACAGGTATAGGAACTTATAGGATAGAAAAAATAAGGCTGAAAATTTTGTTACAGAGTTTCTTTTAAGCAATCCTGAAGTCTAAATAATCTTAGAAGTTAAAACATTCTCTATACCTACATTTCTACACCTAAGTAGGACTTCCATGGAATCTCCTAATTTTATTTTGTTTTTAAAGGACACCCGAGGCGAAAATAAACGAATGAAATAAACTATCCTACTTCTCCTAAAAATGACTTTTTAAGATAATCCACAGTTTTATTTTATGTTTAAATCTACTTTTTACGTTTTTAACCGTTTTATTGTTTTTGCTCAATGACACATTCTTTGAAGTAGGCCAGAGCTAAAATTTATGAATTATTGATCCTCTTTATCTGTTTCCTGCTCTCAGAAGCCATTTTCTGCTAGGAAAGTGTTTTATAGTGGTAATTTCTTATTAGTGAGGGTCACACTGTAGTCTGACCCAGTCCTGACTCAGACAGAAACTGCCACTTACATACCTGATGTTTAACTCTTTCAGGCAGAGGGGAAAAAAAGAAACAGCCTAGTTATTTGTGAGCTTGGCACTGTACATACACATGTCTATCTCATCATGTCACATGTCACCTCGGGTATCCTTCTCCCTAGCGTTCTGATTATTTGTGGCGCACGGCTGCGGGAGGGTTTTTTTGACCTATTTTTTTTTTTATCATGTAACTAGCCTAGTGCTAGCTACATGATTCCCCCTCCCTGCGGCATCCCTCCCACCCCTTCGATCGCCGCTGGCGATCATACCCAACAGGAAATCCCATTCTGAACGGGATTTCCTGTATGGGCTTCCCCCGTCGCCATGGCGACGATCGGAATGACGTCAGGGGAAGTCCCGATCCAACCCATAGCGCAGCCTGGTGGTGATTGGCCAGGCTGCGCAAGGGGTCTGCGGGGGGGCCCTCTTCCATGGTGGGTAGCGGCGGATAGACGGCGAGCGGAACAAACACCCAGCTGTGCTAGCTGCATGTTTGAAAAAAAAATTATGCAAATCGGCCGACCAGGGCCTGAGCGATCCACCGCGACGTTACTGGATGAGCTGAGCCCGTCCGTAATGCTCAGGTGGTAAAAGGTTAAAACATTTTATCAGTTCCCTGCTCTGAGAAGTGTTTTCTTCAGCCACACAGGAGTTGTATTACCTCAATCATAATACCTCAGTGCATATTAATGTAATATACTGAAAAATCCTTGACTGTGCAATTTATTTTCTCTGAGCAGAAATTACATTGGAAGACGTGGTGAAGCTGTCCCCTCAGCAGCGAGAAGATGATCTGGTGCTTAAGAGGAAAATGAGCCAAACCATCTCGTTCCAAGCGAAACGTGCCCGGTTAAATAAAATTACAGGTACTCTTTACTGACCTGTTCCTATTATTCATTATTATTATTGATTTATAAAGCGCTAACTTATTCCATAGTGCTATACAAAGTAAGAAACAAACATGAGGTACAAAATGATATAAACAAAGGTATACAACAATATACTAAATACGGAATTGGTACAATATACAGAATTGGTAATTACAGTAACAAAAGTAACATGATGAATGAAATGTATTACATTCCAAGACACGTAAGAATGAGAGAGACCTGCCCTTGTGAGCTTACAATCTAAATGAGTAGGGGGAGTAAGAAATGAGGTAATATCCAATAATCATAACTAGTGGCAGTGTGTTTTTAGGTAATTATTAACCACTTCACATCCAGACCTTGTTTCCCACTTCTGGACCAGAGCCGTTTTGACAGTTTAGCTATGTCCTTATTTAATCAGAAATAACTTTATCCCTACTTATGATACAGAAATGAAATATATGTTGTTTTTTTCAAGACAAACTAGGCTTTCATTGTATGCCATTTTTCCCCTCGGAACAATTTTGTTTTCTATACATTTTAATGGGAAAACAAGGAAAAAAATAGAAAAAAACCCACATTTCTCAGTTATACCAATTCCAGTTAAAAAATAAAAAGTGCTACTGCAGATAAAAAAACACAAATATTGTTTGGCTACTCTTACCGCTTATCACAAAACTTAGATTATGTTCCTGTCACAATTTATGGTGAAGATATTTGATTCTGAGATAATGCTTGTTGAGTGTATTTTTCACTATGAACTGAGAAAATAAAAGTGTTTTTAATGGTAAAAATCAATCTCATTAGCTCAGGAAACATATGTTCCCATTCACCAATTAGTGCTGCAGCAGATAGTGCCAGAAATGTGCACAGGAGCAAGCCCAATCCTGCACAGCACTGCTTCTGACTCGTGGCTTAGATGAAGTCACAGAGGACGTAGATATACTGTAGTGGTGGATAAAGTGGTTAAGGAGTGAAACTTGGCCAGAGGTCGAATGGGGAATGGCCTAAGCTAGAGCGTATGCTTGTCAGAAGAAGTGAGTGATTAGAGAGTGACGGATGTGTTGTGGAAGGGGATTGCAAAGGAGAGGTGAAGCATGTGAAAAATCTTGTATACGTGAATGCAAGGAGGTGATTCTAAAGAACAGAAGAAGGTCATGTGCAGATCTGAGATTGCGGTTGGCTTGGTATCTGGAAACTAATGAGGAGATGAACAGCGGAGAGAGATTGTGTGGAGAGCTTTGGAGGGTAGTGTTGAGAGTTTGAACTGGATCCTCTGATTAATTGGCAGCCAATGAAGAGCTTGACAGAGAGGAGAAGCAGAGGAAGAGCGGGAAGAAAGATCAATGAAACGAGCAGCCGAGTTCAGTACAGATTGGAGCCGGGCCAGTCTGTTAGTTGGTAGTCCACCAAGCAATGTATTACAATAGTCCAAGCGAGGTACAATAAGAGCATGTACAAACATTTTAGTTGTGTCCTGAGTGAGCAAAGGTCGGATGCGAGATAGCTTTTTGAGTTGGAGTTGACAGGAGCTGGTTAGAGAGTGAATGTGAGGAATAAATAAGAAAGAGGAGTGAAATGTTATCCCTAAGCACTGTGCTTCGGGAAATGAAGTTATAGGGGTGTGTTATTAACATTTATTGTTATATCAGACAGAGAGGTGGACAGAGAGAGTGGAAAAATGATTAGTTCTGTTTTACTCCTATTAAATTTTATGAAGTGAGAGGTTATGAAAGAGGATATAAGCAGACAGGCAGTCAGGAACACATGTGAGGAGGGAGATATGGTCTGGGGCCAAAAGGTACTCTTTATATGGGTGGACACGCTTATGTATGGGGAGTGCAATCACAAGGCTGCTGATCTGACATACTGATCATGCGCAGAGAAGTATGTCCAAGTCAAAGGGCGCCAGCTCATTTGACCAAATGGTGGCTTTTACAACTAAATTGAGGGGGGTGCTGGTTCGGGAGGTGAGGTAGGAACCTGCACACCCCCCTCCTCCCCCCCCCCCCCCCCACCACACACACACACACACACAGCCACTCATGGCTCCTCCGGTCCCCCGCCGCCAGCTAGTTTCGTTTTTGCCAACTTGGAGTCGGCGGGCCGCCACGCGTACCTTTCTGTTGGTGCAGGAAGCTATTGTGGACATTAACAAGTACATTTTTACGAGTTGCACCAGTAACGCGGAAAAATGTCCGCGTTACTGGTGCAACTCGTAAAAATGTACTTGTTAATGTCCACAATAGCTTCCTGCACCAACAGGAATGTGTACAAAGGTACGCGTGGCGGCCCGCTGACTGCGAGGTGGCAAGAACGAAACTAGCTGGTGGCGGGGGACCGGAGGAGCCATGAGTGACTGCGAGGACTCCTTTTAAAATTCGTGGACATCTGTAATTGCAAAAAAAAAAATGCAATTGCTAGGGCCACAGTTTGAGATGCCTATAACAAGCCCATTAATCCCTTTCTTTAAAGGGGTTCTGTGGTATTATAAAAATCAAATCGCTCCCCGTCGCCGGTCCCGGTTTAATAATCGTCTAAACAGACAAATAATGCTCGCTCCCGCTGGCGTCATCGGGAGCTTACTGCTATGAAGTTTTCTTGTACTGCGCCTGTGCAGTAAGCTCCTGATGACGCACGCGGGAGCGAGCACGTGCGCGTGATTACACGGGACCAACGGCGGGGAACGGAGCATCGGAGGAGGATGGCGTGGGACATTACCGCTGCAGGGGGCTGATAGAAGCCCCAGGTAAGTGTCCGCTTGTTTGATTTTTATAATACCACAGAACCCCTTTAAGCCTCCCTGCCCTCATATAACACACTTGTAATAATAAATCTTAAAGAGTGTCTGAAGCAAGAATAAATCTCGCTTCAGACCTCATAGATAGCAGGGGCATGTGTGCCTCTGCTAAAACGCCGCTATCCCGCGGCTTAACGGGGGTCCCTTCACCCCCAAATCCCCCTCGGTGCAGCGGGGGAGCGCTTCTGCATTGGGGCAGGGCTAACCGCCGCAGCCCTGCCCCACGCGCAACTGTCAGCGCGTATCTCCGCCTCTCCCCCGCCCCTCTGTCTTCCTTCACTGAGAGGGGCGGGGGAGAGGCGGCGATGCGCTGCTGATAGACGCGCTGTAAGGCAGGGCTGCAGCCGTTAGCCCTGCCTTCAGCAGCAGCAAAATCTACGACCAATTTGGTCATTGATTTTGTGTTTGGGGGTGAAGGGACCCCCGTTTAGCCGCGAGATAGCACCGTTTTAGCAGGGGCACACGTGCCCCTGCTAACTATGAGCTCTGAAGCGCGAATTATTCTCGCTTCAGTGTCTCTTTAAGTGACGGAATTTACAAGACAATACATAAATTGTTAACTTAGGGACTTGGCTATTTAAATATGTATGCCATGAGGTAGTATTACTGGTATTTTTGTAAATAAGGGCTTGTAATTAGTTATTTAGTACGATGAGAAAACCAAAACGTACACCTTTATTTCCAAATAACCAGGGAAAATGAGCAAATAAAATCTGTGGAAATTATCTACAGTAGCACATTAAGTGTAATGGCTGAATACTGAGAAATAAGAATTTTTTTTATTTTTATCCTTCTTATTCCTTTTAAAATACATATAAAGAAAATAATTCCTAACAAAATGTACCACCCAAAGAATCCCTAATTTTTGACGAAAAAATGTGTGCATCATTAGGAGTGATAAGTAGTGATAAGTTATTGCAGCGCTTAAAGGTGCAAATTGCACTGGATTTTAAAGTGTACTTGTGATGGGGGAATAAAAAGATTTTATACTCACCCGGGGCTTCCTCCAGCCCCATGAGCACCGATGCATTCCTCGCCATCTCCCGGGTGCCTCCGTTTAGCCGCAGTCAGCCTCGGCAATCTGGCTCAGCCGGGCCAGGACAGCGAGAGATGCATCTTGGTGTTCAAGGGACTGGAGGACGCCTTGGGTGAGTATAAAATCTTTTTTTATTTTGCCATCACAGGAATTAGTAGTGAAGTGGTGAATCGTTGTAATAAAATTTTTGTCCGGAGAGCCACTTTAAATGTAAGGTGTGATAACCTACTTGAAACTATGGATTTATAATCAAATTGTCTTTTATCTGACAGGTTTATTGGCATCCAAAGCTGTGGTGTTGGATGACGCAGAAAAGAAGGCACAAGCCGCCGAAAAGCCATTCAAGCTGGAGGAGGTATGAAATATTGGAGTATCATTCTTTTACAAGATCCCAGCAGGGGGCGCACATCAGGGCAGTAACTTATTCAAGATAAAACCAGTGCCTCTACCGGTGCAAGAGCTCTTCCACTGCACAAGGGGAGAAGGCTCTCCACGTTCAGTGTTACCAGCTGACTCTGTCCACTCTTCTGTCATTCCTCACTGTTTTTTTTATATACTTGTATTCCCCACCCCCTCGGGAACCTGCATTTAAATACTAGGATTCCCCCCTCCCCCAAGCCTGCTTTTTTTATACAGGAATTCCCCACCCCCTTGGCAACTGCTTTTATATACTGGGATGCCCCACCCACTCGGAACCTGCTTTTATATACTGGGATGCCCCACCCCCTCGGAGCCTGGGCTACCGCACAATTCATTACAGGGTGAATCCACACAAATGTAATATTATCGGTTTGGGGAGGTTTTGGTTGAGATCACACACATGCCAGGTTCTATAGGACTTTCATGGGAGGTCTTCTACTGCTCCATCCATTTGTTTGGGCTATTATGGGATGGATTTATCAACACTGGTGTACGAAACATTGGAGGAGCAGAATGACCAATCACAATCCTTGATCAAATCATCTTCACCAATTTTTGAACCAATTTTCATTGCATTGATGTTGACAACTCTGCCCCATTATAAGTTGCAGTCACCATCACTTTGTCTTGACCTGACACAATAAGGCAGCATGACAGACTTAGATGCTAATGAGTGGCCATGGTCAAGGACAATGCAAATTTGATGCAGTTTGGAACTTGAGCAATCAAAACTGGCTGGAAGTGCATTTGACAATTTCAGGTTGCATACAATTTGCAACCAGTTTGCATTCAGCCTGGATTATTAGCATCTAATTTTGTATCTACTGACCCAGAACATACTGTATAAAGCTTAAAGGGGCACTATAGCGAAAAATTGTAAAATGTAAAATATGTGCAAACATAGACAAATAAAAAGTATTTTTTTTTCCAGAGTAAAATGAGCCTTACATTACTTTTATCCTATGTTGCTGTCACTTACAGTAGGTAGTAAAAATTTGACAGAAGCAACATGTTTTGGACTAATTCATCTCTTCATAGGGGATTCTCAGGGATTTATTTATTTTCAAAAGCACTTAGTGAATGGCAGTTGCTCTGTCCAACTGCCAAAAAACTGTGTAGCGAGGAGGAAAGCTGGCCAGCATCATTGTTTAAATCCTTTTTAGGGAATATCTTTATTAAAAATAAAAGCCTTGCTTCAAATCCCATATGAAGAGATGGACGAGTCCAAAACCTGTCACTTCTGTCATATTTCTACTACCTACTGTAAGTGACAGCAACATAGGAGAAAAGTAATTTATGGCTCATTTTACTCTGGAAAAATGTATTTCTTATTTGTCGATGTTTGCACATATTTTAAATTTTAACCACGTCAGGCTTCAGTCGTTTTCACTGCATCCGAGCAATGTTCACCTCCCAGCCTGTAACTTTATCACTACTTATCACAATGATCTGATCTATATCTTGTTTTTTCCGCCACCAATTAGGCTTTCTTTGGGTGGTATATTTTGCTAAGAGCTACTTTACTGTAAATGCATTTTAACAGGAAGAATAAGAAAAAAACGGAAAAAGTGCATTATTTCTCAGTTTTCGGCCATTATAGTTTATAGTTTTAAAATAATACATGCCTCCATAATTAAAACCCACGTATTATATTTGCCCATCTGTCCTGGTTATTACACCGTTTAAATTCTGTCCCTATCACGATGTATGGCGACAATATTTTATTTTGAATTAAAAGTGCATTTTTTCCATTTTGCATCCGTCAGTATTTACAAGCTTATAATAATAAAAAAAAAATCGAAATATTTCATCTTTACATGGATATTTAAAACGTTTAGACCCTTAGGTAAATATGTGGGTTTTTTTTTTTTTTTTTTTTATTGTAATTTTTTTTTTATTATTATTAAACATTTTATTTGGGTATTTTTGGGAAGGTGGGATGTAAATAGTAATTTTTATTATGTAAATGTGTTAATTTTTTATTTTTTTATATATAGATGTAGTTTTACTTTTTGGCCACAAGATGGCAACCTTGTGTTTGTTTACATGACGTCACTCTAAGCGTAACATGTACGCTTAGGGGGACGTAAGAGGAAGAAAAAGCAAGGCTTCCGAGAGAAGCCGTCGCTTTTTCTGCCAGGGAGAGGAATCAATCAATCAGGCACCATGTCCCGATTGATTGTTTCCTGGGCTAACCATCCGCGGCCGGGAGCACGCGTGTACGCACGCAATCGGCCGCAGGAGCGCACATGGCCGCCTGGGCATAGCTACTACATCCAAAAGGCATAAATGGTTAATGTCAGGGAAAGACCATAGGGAAGTTTTTTTTTTAAGGTAAGAGTCCAGGGAGTGGTTTGGTACAGCAGAGCTCAGTAATTTTCTTCAGAATGGTAAAAGGTATTTACTGCCTCTTATACAGCAACTGCTTAAAAAGGCACTGTAGTGACAAATATAGTAAAATGCAGTAAATGATTCAGGATAGGCACTTTTACAGTAATTTTCCAAGCATTATTTCTTTTCTTTTTTTTTTTTTTTTGACTTGTAACAGTTCTTTGTCATATACAGTGGGATGCGAAAATTTGGGCATCCGTGTTAATCGTCATGATTTTCCTGTATAAATCGTTGGTTGTTACGATAAAAAATGTCAGTTAAATATATCATGTGGGAGACATGATAAATATATCATGTGGGAGGAGTTTATTGGATTTACAGAAAGTGTGAAATAACTGTTTAAACAAACTTAGGCAGGTGCATAAATTTGGGCACCACAAAAAAAAGAAATGAAATCAATATTTAGTAGATTCTCCTTTTACAGAAATTACAGCCTCTAAACACTTCCTGTAGGTTCCAATGAGAGTCTGGAAGTCTGCTTGAGGGTATTTGGACCATTCCTCTTCACAAAACATCTCTAGTTCATTCAGGTTTGATGGCTTCCAAGCATGGACAGCTCTCTTTAACTCACACCACAGATTTTCAATTATATTCAGGTCTGGGAACTGAGATGGCAATTCCAGAATGTTGTACTTGTTCCTCTGCATGAATGCCTTAGTAGATTTTGAGCAGTGTTTAGGGTCGTTGTCTTGTTGAAAGATCCAGCCCTGGTGCAGCGTCAGCTTTGTCACTGATTCCTGAACATTGGTCTCCAGAATCTGCTGATACTGAGTGGAATCCATGCGTCCCTCAACTTTGACAAGATTCCCAGTCCCTGCACTGGCCACACAGCCCAAAAGCATGATGGAACCACCGCCATATTTTACTATAGGTAGCAGGTGTTTTTCTTGGAATGCTGTGTTGCTTTTCATCTATGCATAACGCCCCTTGTTATACCCAAATAACTCAATTTTAGTTTCATCAGTCCCCAGCACCTTATTCCAAAATGAAGCTGGCTTGTCCAAATGTGCTTTAGCATACCTTGAGCGGCTCTGTTTGCTCTGTGGGCATAGAAAAGGCTTCCTCTGCATCACTCTAGCATACAGCATCTCCTTGTGTAAAGTGCGCCAAATGGTTAAACGATGCACTGTGACTCCATCTGCAGCAAGATGATGTTGTAGGTCTTTAGTGCTGGTCTGTGGATTGACTCTGTTCTCACCATTCGTCTCTTCTGTTTATCCGAGATTTTTCTTGGTCTGCCACTTCAAGACTTAACTTGAACTGAGCCTGTGGTCCTACATTTCCTCATTATGTTCCTAACTATGAAAAGAGACAGCTGAAATCTCTAAGACAGCTTTCTGTATCCTTCCCCTAAACCGTGATGGTGAACAATCTTTGTCTTCGAGTCATTTGAGAGTTGCTTTGAGACCCCGATG
Source organism: Hyperolius riggenbachi (assembly GCF_040937935.1). Lineage (NCBI taxonomy): Eukaryota > Metazoa > Chordata > Amphibia > Anura > Hyperoliidae > Hyperolius > Hyperolius riggenbachi. Next base: position 423,189,607 of record NC_090650.1, read on the forward strand.
TTGCTACTCTTCAGAGAAAATTAAGAGGAGGGAAGCTTACAATAGACCCCCTTAAATACTCTTTCTCATGATTGGATTCACCTGGTTATGTAGGTCAGGGGTCAGTGAGCTTACCAAGCCAATTTGAGTTCCAATAATTAGTTCTAAAGGTTTTGGAATCCATAAATTGACAACAGTGCCCAAATGTATGCACCTGCCTAATTTTATTTAAACAATTATTTCACGCTTTCTGTAAATCCAATAAACTTCTCAAATATCACTGTGTGTGTCTCCTATATGATATATTTAACTGACATTTTTATCGTAACAACCAACGATTTATACAGGAAAATTATGAAGATTAACAAGGTTGCCCAGACTTTCGCATCCCACTGTAGAATGTAACATGAACTACAGTAACCGGTAACATACTTCAGATACAGTATATCAAACTTCAATCTAGTTTCATTTACTGTCACAATATCCCCGACAGCCAAGGAGGATTCACCAAACAAATATTGCATAATAAATGACAAAGAGGTTATGTAGCAAAAAGGCAAACCATAAGCAGGCCACTTCAAAAATAACAGTCAGTGGCCAAAAATTTGACACAACCATTAATAACGAGTTGAATCAACTTTAGCTCTGATCACAGCCGATATTCTTCTTGGCATGGGCTCAACAAGATGCCGATACAGCTGCTGAGGAATGTTTTTCCATGCTGACCTAATGGCAGCTCTAAGTTGGGTCAGATTGGATGGTGACATTTCTAAGCTTTGAAATGATCTTTCGACTTCAACCCACAAGTGCTCATTAGGAATGAGGTCAGGGAACATAGCTGGCCGTGGAAGCAGGTTAAACTCTGTTTGATGTTCCTAAAACCAATTTGAGACCAATTGAGCACGGTGAAAAGGCGCTCTTGATGTTCTCCCCATTCTTTGCAAAGTCCATCTTTTGGGATATGCTTTTTGATGCACTTGCATTGAATTCAGCTGTAATTTGTTGTGTTGTTACCCTTCTGTTTATCAGCCTTTTTCAACCAGAATATTTCTTATCGCTTGAAGTTATTTTTTCTCAATTGCCACTCTCTAAACACCCGAGATACTGTTGGGTAAGAAATTCTTAAGAGTCATCATTGAAAGATGCTAACCCAGGCATGGGCAAACTTGGCCCTCCAGCTGTTGAGGAACTACAAGTCCCACGATGCATTGCAGTAGTCTGACAGCCACAGTCATGACTCATAAAAGCAAATGCATTGTGGGATTAGTTCCTTAACAGCTGGAGGGCCAAGTTTGCCCATGCCTGTGCTAGCACCAGCTCTTCTTAGGCCAACGCTCATGCCTCGTTCAAAGTCACTTAAAGTAAACCAGAACTGAGAAAATAGGAAGAATCGATATTTACCCATGGCTTCCTCCAGCCCCATAAGCATGCGTGAGCCCTCGCTGTCCTCCCGTGGTCTGCTTTTCAGCCACGATCAGCCCCGGTAACACTCATTCGCGTCAGTCGTGGTCTTCTGCACGGAGGTCCCGTGCATGCAAAGAAGACCACGACTGACGTGACTGAGCCTGTTACTGGGGCTGAATGGCAGACCGCATAGGACAGCGAGGGACTCGCACTTGCCTATGGGGCTGGAGGAAGCCCCGGTTAAGTATCGATTCTTCCTATTTTTTCAGCTCTGGTATACTTTAAATCTGTCTTCTTATCCATTTTGACATTAACTTCTGTGATAACTACGTTGTCTTAACCTGCTGAGCGGTCTGGACGAGCTCAGCTCGTCCAGTACCACCGGAGCCTGCCGCTCAGGCCTTGCTGGGCCGATTTGGCTCAAATAAAAAGCAGCACACGCAGCCGGCACTTTGCCAGCCGCGTGTGCTACCTGATCGCCGCTGCAGCGCGGCGATCCGCCGCATGCAGCGGCGAAAGAGGGTCCCCCAGCCGCCTGAGCCCAGCGTAGCCGGAACAAAAAGTTCCGGCCAGCGCTAAGGGCTGGATCAGAGGCGGCTGACGTCCGGTCGTCGGCTGACGTCCATGACGTCACTCCGCTCGTCGCCATGGCGACGAGGTAAGCGAAACACGGAAGGCCGCTTATTGCGGCCTTCCGTGTTACTTCTGGCCGCCGGAGGCGATCGGAAGAACGCCTCCGGAGCGCCCTCTAGTGGGCTTTCTTGCAGCCAACTTTCAGTTGGCTGCATGAAATAGTTTTTTTTTAATAAAAAAAAACCCCTCCCGCAGCCTCCCTGGCGATCTTAATAGAATGCCAGGGAGGTTAAGCTGAGCTCTCCTTATATAAGCAACACTGGCTACTCAGTTTATATTTAGACATCAGGTAAGGTAAGTTTAGTCCTCTGCAGAGTGTACTGTTAATCAGAATGCCCAGTTTCAGAAGATGTCCAGGGTTCAAGGACTTAAGTCAATAAGCATCGATCAGAAGCACATTTATAACACAAAATACCCCCTATCATGTTTTTTGGTGGATCTGGCTCAGCCATAAGAAGTTTATATCTGTTACAATCAATGAAGTTAAACCAAACTGACCACGTCACACTGTGTTTCTCAGTCTTGTTGGCTTTTAACAGGATGAGCTTCTCTACTTCAGCTATAGCCCTAATTTTGTAAAATTGCATTTTAATGGAGATGGGTTGGATAACTTCCACAGCAAAGGAATACAGGCGTTGGCCGCATTTATCATATGGCACAACAAGAAAGATTTGTAAGTTTTCATAAAACCTGGTCCAATGTGGAGTAAAAGCTGTTCTGGAAACTATTGAAGATCAGTATCTGTTGTTATTATTAATTAATGATTGGACTTGCAACCAGAAATCTCTGGTCTTAGTGCGTGACCAACATAGATGAAACAAATCACCTCCCTCCTCTGCAGTTTTACAAAAATGTGGAGAGATCCACATTTCCAACAAGTGTCTCGTAATCTCGGGAGGGCATTGTTTTGTAGAAAGGTATTGATTTGTTGGGCTCTATGTGGTTGTGAGGAGGGAGTTTTAAGATTGTAGAGGTCCCTATAGAAGACCACGAGTTGGTCTGCTATTTCATTTAACTTATGTGTGGTAGTGGAGTCTTGATTTCTTATTGCTTGTATCTGCAATTCCATTTTTCGTTGTCAGAGGCCCCTAGCTAACATTTTTCCTGGTTTATTCCCTTCTTCATAGAACAATTTCTTTTTATATAAGAACATTTTCGTGTGCCTTTTTATTAATGATCAGCAAGAGAGCCTGCCTAGGTTCTTGCAATTTCTGGACTTTAGTGGAGAGCGGTGCGTTCTTTTGCTCCGGCTCCAATTTTGCAGTACAGTATAGTCTGGATTTGATGGTTGTTGAGGACCTCCACATCCCGAGCTCCTAGGCTAACAAACAGCCCTCTTATGGTAGGCTTGTGGTATTTGTTTCTTCTATGCTATTTAGTGTGAAGTATTCCTTTGGAGATTCTCCCACTGACCTGGAGGCAGTATCACCCACTAGCAAGTTCCGGTTTCATTTCCAGATCGATTGTACGGTCTGATTAACCCCCTGTGGTATCCTAGTGGACACAGGCATGTTTAGAAAACGAGGTAACCCCAATCTCTGAATCAACCATTCTGTGAAAGTTTTTCTTCATGATTAAAACATAGTCTATCCTGGTATAATTTTGATTTAAAGAGTAGAACAAATAGTCCCTCCCCAATGGATTAGCCAACCACCATAGCAATTGCAGTGAAATCAATGGCTTTTTGATTAATTTTTATGCTTCATACAGCAATGATGATTTCCAAATGACCATGTTCCAGAAGGTTTGAGGCTCATCTCTGTGCTGTTTGGCAAATTGTAAGCAGAATACTTAGCCCTGGGCATTTGCGTAGTAATGGCTTTCTTCTGGCAACTTGACCATGCATTTTTCCAAAGAATGCTGTATTTCACCTAAAGTTATTTGTGGGTTTTTTCCTTGCATCCCGAACAATTTTTCTGGTAGTTCTACCTGAACGTGGTTTGATTTCAACAAAACCCATAATTTTTAACTTCTTAATTACAGTTTGAACCCTGCTGATTGGTATTCTCAATTCCTTGCATATTTTTTTTATATCCCTTGCCTGTTTTATAGATTTTAACTACCTTTTCCCGTAAATCCTTTGACATTTCTTTTGCTTTTCCCATGACTTACCCATGACCTTTTTTACACAGCCTCTAATTACAAGCAAACAGATCACAGGGGAAGATGGTTACCTTTTATAGCCATTAAAACCCGTTTTTGTCAGGTTGTGTGCATGTTATCAGGCCAAATCACCAGGGTATGTAAACTTTAGATCAGTGTCATATGGGTAGTTTATGTATGATTACGATTTAAAGAGAGTATACACAGTTGTTTGGCAATAAATGGCTTCAGCCAACCACAAACTATGAATGATAACACAAAAATGTTTTTCACTCATATTCTATAAAAAATGGTCAAGAAATCATAAATTCTGCTATGGTATGTAAACGTTTGAACACAACTGTATGATCAGCATTAACCAGTTATGTTTTATCATCACATTTCTCATGCAAAGAAGTAGGAGTTGCTGGAAAACTGTTTTCTGGAAAGTACTTTTGTCTTGGCAAGGTTGCAAAGAAAGAAAATTGTTGTTAGATCCACAGTGAGCCTGCAGGTTATTATTATTATTTTTTATTTATATAGTGCCAGCATCTTCCGTAGTGCTGTACATAATACAAACAAATAATGGGGAACAAATATACATAAGAAATACAAGACACTGTACAGTCATGACATTGAATAGAATAAATATAGATACATACATAGTTGATATGTAGTTGGTACATGTACATATGTTAAAATAACAGCAGTATGAGAAACACTAGGAGGAGGTCCCTGCCCTTGCGGGCTTACAATCTAGAGGGTAGTGGGGAGGAAACAAAAGGGAAGGAAACACAAGGATTAGTGGGTGAGCCAGTGTGCCTTCAATGCTGCCTAGAGCAAATTATAGGCTTGTCTGAACAGGTGTGTTTTCAGAGTACGTTTGAAGGTTTCCAGACTCGTGGCATGACGAAGCGGCTGAGGGAGGGAGTTCCAAAGCAAAGGGATAGCCCGTGAGAAGTCTTGGATGCAAGAGTGAGAGGAGGTGACTAGGCTGGAGGACAAAAGGGTCTCCTGTGAGGAACGGAGGGTCCGGGCGGGGAGGTATCTGGAGATTAAAGAGGAAATGTATGGAGGTGATAGCTTGTGTAGAGCTTTGTATGCAAGTGTGAGAAGTTTAAACTGGATCCTTTGGGCAACTGGTAGCCAATGGAGCGATTGGCAGAGAGGGGCTGCCTCAGAGGATTTAGAAGAGAGGTGGATGAGACGGGCTGCAGAGTTTAGTAGGGATTGGAGAGGTGCCAGTCTGCTTTTTGGTAGACCACAGAGTAGGGTGTTGCAGTAGTCAAGACGGGAGATGATTAGGGCATGCACAAGCATTTTAGTTGCTTCTTGTGAAAGGAAGGGGCGGATTCTGGAAATGTTTTTGAGATGGAAGTAGCAGGTTGTAGTTAAAGTGTTAATATGTGGTTTAAAGGAGAGCTCAGAGTCCAGAGTTACCCCTAGGCAACGAGCTTTGGGGGTTGATGCTATTGGGGTGTTATCTACATTGATTGTGACAATGGGAGGTGGAACAGAGAAATATCACAATCTCCGTTTTGCTCATATTGAGTTTAAGGAAGCGGGATGACATAAATGTAGATACAGCAGATAGACATTCGGGGATTTTTGATAGTAGTGTGGAGAGGTCTGGGGCAGAACAATAAATTTGGGTGTCATCCGCATAGAGGTGATATTGAAACCCAAAAGAGCTTATTATCTTTCCCAGGCCATGGGTGTAAATGGAAAAGAGGAGGGGTCCAAGGACTGACCCTTGTGGTACTCCCACAGACAGTGGGCGTGGAGAGGAGTTGGTATTGGCATAGGAGACCATGAAAGAACGTCCAGACAGGTAAGAGTTGAGCCATGAGTGTGCTAGGCCCTTGATTCCCAGTGTTGAGAGGGTCTGGAGAAGTAGGGTATGATCAACAGTGTCGAAGGCAGAGGACAGATCTAGGAGTATTAGTACCGAAAATCTGCCTTTGGCTTTAGCAGCTAGGAGGTCATTGGCAACCTTAGTGAGAACGGATTCCGTAGAGTGTTGAGGGCGGAAGCCAGGCTGGAAGGGGTCCAACAGGGAATTAGCAGAGAGAAAGTTAGACACTGAGTAAATGTGACGTTCCAGAAGTTTGGAGGCAAAGGGAAGGAGAGAGACTGGGCGGTAATTAGAAAGGGCAGTAAAGTCTAAAGAGGGTTTTTTGATTAGTGGTGTTATGATAGCTTGTTTAAATGAAGAAGGAAAAATGCCAGTAGAGATGGAAAGGTTAAACAGTTTTGTTAAAGCAGGAATGAGGGGGGAGGAGAGCTGGGGATAAGATGAGAGGGAATAGAATCTGAGGTGCATGTAGTAAGATTAGCTTTAGAGATTAGTGAATTTCATCCTCTTTACTACTAGCAGACCAAAAAAAAAAAAAACCCAATACCAACTGCCATTCTCTATAAACACATCCACTAACAATGTGATAGGCTAAATGTAATGTTATATATATGTGTATGTGTTTTATACACACGCACGCACGCGCGCACACACACACACCTTGCTTTGCGGATCTAAAAAGCAGTTATTTCCCACAATGCAACAAGGTTCGCAGCCATGGCCCTGACAGCACACTGTGTGAGGGATTTCACCACAATGCTAGCTACACAGAACCCCCTGATCTTTTAGAGAAAAGTTAAATATTTCACGTAGGAAAGGGGGCATCGGCTACTTAGTGGGATGAAGTTCAATCTTAGTTAAAGTTCCTCATTAAGGCTTTTTGAAGCACTCTCTGACCCGCCCAATGTTTCCAGCGGGAATGATGTGGCTTCAGCTTGTGGCATGCGCCTCCAGATGTTGTGATGTGTGGTATAGGAGGGGATGGGATTGGATTAGCCTACCAGTCTGTTTTCCTCCCATTATTACATACGAAAGGGACACAGAGGAGTTGGTGTTAACACCCAGGAATCCCTAAAATTAAGAAACCTGTACATTTGTGATCCTGGAATTGTAGTAGAAATAAAATATGGAGTCGCTATCATATTTTGTTATATCTATTTAGCTTCTGCTGTTACAGTAATTCAAAAAATTAGGATACAATTTTTTCAGCCCTTCTACTCCTGATAACAAGGTGCGTTGTTCTACATGGACCTTTTTTATGCTACATAATTAAATCACTGTTACCCTGAAAGGACTGTTCATGATTACTTTGGGAATGACTGTTGTATGTACGTACTTATGCACTAGGCTATCTGTTGAGCATCTTTTTCCCGTTCTGTGGAGAGGGGAGAATAGATGAGAGCAGGAGGCAGTCCACAGTTGCAAAAACTAGAGAGCCCATTTAAGATTAATTCCCTGTTAGATCGATGGGTAATCTGGTCGGAGGTTTCATTGTGCTTACAAGTGCAAACTGCTACTCACGATCAATAACGGGATCGATTTTAAGATCATCCCTCCACAAAATCAAGCCCGTTATTCCTGTTATTATCGGGAGCAGATTGGACTGGTCGGAAATAATCGGACAATCTGACAGGCAATTGCGTTATGTGTACCTAGCATTAGGAACCCTGCTACGTGTTTCCTGTGATTTTTCCAACCCTGCGGATTTGTATTACTTTCTTATCCTAAGAGTTTAATTTATTTTCAGTCAGTAGCAAAGACAGTAGACTAGCTCTCATTTACCTGTTGGACTTGTGTTCGCTTTTTTTAAACTATAGTTAAAATTTGCAGTGTAATATAATTTTGGAGATGTGCAGAATGTGTTTACAATTTACAGTATATGCGCACCAGGGTAATGTTCTGAACAGCCCACACAGGGCCCCACCGACCAAAATATTTTCTATAGTATCATGAATGTCCAAAGGGGTTTGTTCTGAGAGCAATTTTATGTGTGTGGTAGTCGGTTGTGAGGAACAGAGCTTTGTGCTGTAGCTCTGCCTCTACTGGAGTCAATCTACGTGCGGATCTCCGCCTCTCCCCGCCCCTCTCTGTGAAAGAAGATTGAGAGGGGTGGGGAGAGGCGGTGATCAGCGGAGATTGACTCCAGTAGAGGTAGAACTACAGCACAAAGCTCTACCTCTTACAGGAAGTGCTCCCTGATTTCTCCCTCAGGGATTTGGGGGGTATAAAGCCCTCGTTCTGCCACCGGGTATGCAGTGTTTCAGCTCTGCTGATGATATAGATTAACATAAGTAGTAGGTACAAATAAGTATTTTTTTAGGCTTCAGACTCTCTTTAAAGCAACCTTGAAGTAACCTAAAAAAGACTTAAGATACTCACCAAAGAAGAAAGAATGCTCCCATAGAGCCTTCCCGCTCCTCTCTCCGTGCGCTCGGTTCACCACTGTCCCCTGAGCAAAATTTGCACCTGTGGGATTCTTCGGAAGGCTTCAGAAGGACTTGTTGCTTCAAGCGATTCCAAAGACTAGTGCTTCCGTACTGCACATGTGTGAGCCTGGACGCCGTGTGTGCAATACCGAGCCTCTCGTCTTTAGAAGTACTTGGGGACACGAGTACTTATGAAAGCTGCCCGAGGAGGTCCCAAGACTTATTCGACTTGCAGATCAAATAATTTTACCAGGGAACAAGGAGATGGAGAGAAGACCTGGATCACTCTGTGGGATCCAGAGCCTTTATCTTCTTAGGTAAGTTAGCATTTCTTTCTTGCTTTAGGGTTGCCCTAAAGCGGATCCGAGATGAAAAACTAACTATGACAAGTAACTTGTCTATATATCTTATCTAAAGTTTAGATAGTTTACACAGCAAATCTAGCTGCAAACAGCTTCAACAGTAGATGATTATTTATTCCTGTGATACAATGACAGCAGCCATGTTCTGCTTGTCTTCATTACACACAGGCAAGCTGATCTGTATCTCCGGCCCTCAGACTGTGAAAACTTCACTCCCCTCTTTTCCCCTCTGCCTCTGAAATCTCTGGCTGGTAACCTCCTCCCAGACTGAGCTCCCAGCTAAGGCGCAAAAGGAGCTGTGAACGAGGCTTGTTTAGTTTATAGGGAATTAGAGTATTAAAACAAAATTAAAAACGTATTTGGCATGAGGAATGCCCTATAAACTGTATGAAAGGAACACAATTATGCAATGAGTAAAAGTTAATTTCGGATCCACTATAAATAGTTTTTAGTAGTAGCTCTAAAAAAATAAAAAAAATACTTTTGTGTATTACGAAGTGTAACGCTGATCACATGACAGCTTTTCTTTACTTTCGGTGTTGGACGACTGGTGTTGTGTCTGAGTCCAGTGATGCATCACTCTGAATACTTGATTGGGGGAGGGGAGTTAGCTTGGACTGCTAGTGTTCCTTACCTTACCAGGTAGTTAGGAGGCCTTACCTTACCAGGTAGTTTGGAGGACAGGCAGCAGAGTAGTCATGTGATGGTGTTACATTGCATTAGAGAAGTAGGAACTTCCCTGCGTTTTTACAGCTCACTAAGCAGCATTTTTAAGACATAGATTTTTTAAAAAGAAAGACATCATTTCACATTAATTTGTCCCCATTTAGAAACCCTTATGTGCGTTTCCCCACGATAGTTATTTACAAATGTATACAACATTGTTTTGGATGTGTTCTTTGCTTCAGCCATTTGGTAATGATGTTTTGGTCATGGATAGTCATTTCTCTAGATCTACTCAATCCCAGGAAGTAGAAGCTGTGCTAGCAAATGAATGCCACTTTCTGCTCATCATACGGCTGACTGGTTTAACCCAAGTTACTAAAATTATATTTCAATTTGAGGCATCCATATCTAAAAGTATTTTAGTACTAAACCTAATTAAAATTAGGAAAACAAATTTGCTAGCTGGTGATACTTACCTGTAGCGCAGCTTCCACTTCCTATGCTAGCAGAAATGTGTATGCTATCCATCCCCTGGAATGGGGAAACAATGGGGGTGGAGGTTACAAAGAGAGAAGTACACTGAAATGTCACTGTGTTCATTTCGAATACCGAGTAATGCAGAGAGGTGTATGTTTATTACATTTCAGCTCAACCCAAAATCGAACAAGGTACATTTTTAAAACAACGATGCAGATTTGTTCAAATGATAAGCACTATCTTTGGAACAGAACTTTTCATATTTGAAATCTTGTATCGCTGCTTGCCTGTAGGCTAGGGATGCATTTCCGCATCGGAATTATGAAATCGGCGGCCACGATTTTGATCGCGAAAATAGCGAAAACTAAAAGGCGTAGGTTTATATATCGTTGGAAAGAGGAGAAAGAGAGCTTCAAAATGATATGCATCTTTCCATAGTTTCTGCACTGCTCGGAGTCCCTTTAACATGTCAGACAATAAACAGCAAATTAATCTAAAACACCTGCAAATTGTTCCTATTTCATATATTAGTTTCACCTTTTAAGTTGATTTACTGAAATAAATGGACTTTTGCTCAATAGTCTCATTTTTTTTTTGTTTCACCCATAATTAATTGAATAAGGTCCATTCTGTCCACCACTTTGCTTTTATGCTCTCTTTATATTCACTCCTCAACCTGATTGCTATTTGAATTTGCCTGGCTCAATGTTGGGCCTAGTGTGGCTTTAACATTCTAAGCTTTGATTGGGTATTTGGAAAGAACAAAGAATCTTCAGTGTGCATCTTCTTTAGCAATTTTTTCTTGAAGTCTTTGTTTTTGTTGATTAACGGTTTCCTGTGCTTTACTGAAATACTTTGGGACGTATAAATGTACATATTCTAAGTTTATTGGTTTTTCTAAAAAAAAAAAAAAAAAAAAAAATCCATCTCCAGGTTTATATTCTGTAGGGCTTTTTGGTAATTCTAATTGAAATATCAAGTGTGTTCTGGGCAGTGACTTCAGTCCTGTCTCGACAACTAAGCCATTTGTTTTTGGGGGTTTTATTTTTACCAATTTGTAAATATTTTACATTCGAGTTTAGAATCGGCTTTGCCTTAACTGTTTTTGCCACTATGATGCTAGTTTTACCTGTCGACTTTGTATGTGTCTTTTATATGATGTTTGCTTAACTTTTTTTCTGTACATTTTTTTATGCATTGTTTTAGTTTCTTTTCTGCTCTGGCACATGACTTAGATTTGATGTGATTTGAATTGGACTTTTTTTCTTTTACAAATCAGTAGAGAATAGTGGTTTTTAATTTCCCCTGAGTAGCTCATACTTGTATATAAGGGGTGGCATCAGAACTATACAGATAAGTTCTCCAGAGCAATCAGTTTGGCTTAATTTTGTTAACGTACCCCTGTATCTTGGTTTAGGTGCTAAACCTTGAGACTGAGCTAAATATAGTGAAAAGAGTAGGTTAACTTTTATTCTGTTGTAAATCGTACATGAATGAGGAGCTTTATAACATCTGGATAATGATCCTCTGCTTACTCAGTTCAAGTTAATGGAACTAGTCGTGTTGAGTGATTAGAGACCCAGAAGTTAAGAGATATTTGTCGTAGGCATTCTTTTCATTGTATTCAGCCAAATCATCAGCAGTAAGTCATAAAAAGACCTACAATAATTTTTTTTTTTTTTTTTTTTTACAAAAGTACATTTAAAATCTAACATTTGACCATAGCTCGCTAGGTTAAATTTGAATTTCCCTGAAATTGTTTCTTTGTAATTTAATTAATTTTAATAGTCTTGAAGGGTTACAATTGAAGTGTCTCCCCTTTGCTCCGTCACTAGAAAAAAAAAATTCTGATACTGTAATTTTGGGCACTGCGATCGGTAGACATCTGTGTCAATTTCCGGTAGTCAGGCGCCCAAACGGTGATTTGGGCACTTGACGCAGCTAGTAGCCTTTCAGCTCAAGTTTTCGTCTCAAGGTTACTTTTAGGCACTTACCGGGGGTGGAGGTTAAGGTTAATTATTAGGTGTTAAAGTGAGTGCAAAGCCAAAAAAAAAACAACCTCTTGCCTACCTATGGACAGGGAAGGCTTCGGATCCTAGTGCCTACCCTGCCTTCTCTTGCTCCCCTCCTTTTAGCATTGTCACCCCAGTTGGTTATGTGGGGGTGCTTTACACTCACTGTAAGCAGCAGGTAAGGGGTTAGGCACCGATAGCGGGGGGGTTACATGGGAATGGGTGCCTGGTACTAAAGAAGTGAAATATCGCTAATTTAAATTGTACTATTAGGTGCACCAAATGGTGCCCAACATGCAGCGGTGCCACAGTATTTATGGTAGATAGTGATTAAAATATTCTAGTTTTAGACATTGGTAGCAAAGACAAATATTGCAAATATGTTCCAATAACTCTCCATGCTGTTAAACCTTTTTTTTTACGGGCCCCATAATAGAAATCCCACTTTTATATCCTATCCTATTCTTGCTGATTCCATCAATAGGGCAGTAAGTGAAAGTAAATCTACCCAGCAAGAACACAAATCATAATTGAAACCTAACAGAGGTTGCATCCATTTCCCTCTAATAAAAAAGAAAGACTGGAGTACAAGTTAACTTAGTGACAAGTTTACTTTCAATATACCGTAAATAAGAATTTTATATTGATTTATTTTTTACTCTGGGTAACTGCAGCATTTTTGCTACTTGTCTTTTTAAATCAGCTAACTCTTATTTTACTAGGGAGCACTACCTGTTCAAATGAATCTGAAAAAGCCTTTTATTGTTATGAACAAGACAAAAGCCATTTGATTCTGTAGGCTGATGGGTAATGTTTGGTGAAACTGTACTTTTAAGTAAAATGCAGACTGAGAATTCAGTCTGTGTTTTCTAATTTTGTCCATTGTAAAGAACATAAAGCACTTTTGTGATTTTTTTTTTTATTTTTTTTAATACATATTAGGATTTGATGCCAGAGATCATTGTTGCACCTTTTTATCAGTGGCTTATGAACTCTGTAATTCATTAGCATTGCAACTTAAAACATTTTTTTGACAGTAATCTGGATTTGCTGAATTAATATCTTGTGCAATGGTTTTGGCCTTTGCCTCTGTGTATGTCCCATGACAGTGATTATTGTAATCTGCTAATTACGATTGCACAAAGTTTTGCATAAATTACAGCAATACGTAATTACGATTTGGAAATTCAATTGATTTTGCGTAATACATTGGCAATTGCGCGTCGTTTTCGTGGAATGCCGTGCTGACTTTAGCGGTTAATGGGAAAGCCCCCATACATGCTATTGTCACCAAAATTGCAACGTATGTTAAGAAGAGTGAGAACATAGTCATAAAAATAATTTTTCAAAAAGTCTTTTGAGAAAATCAATTTTAAAAATGTTTTTTTTTTTTTTTTTTTTAATTGTAATTTTTCTGAGTGTAAAAAACATTTTTTTTCTTTGTACTTTTTTTTAGAAAATCGATTTTAAAAATACAAAGTTTGTTAAAAAATTATGGCATGAATGGGGCCTTTGTTATTAACAGCTTAAGTCAGCACGAAATTACACAAAATTGGGAATTTACAGTTCCTGATTACGGTTGCAAATGAAATTATGATTTTTCACAAAATTTTGCATTATAATTTTGCATTGTAATTGCAAATTACGACGCAAAATTATGATTGCCACTACTCATTTTACATTCCTGTGACACCAAAGGCTGTTACTTTAGATTATGGTGTCACAAGGAGAGGAAGTGATGGAAATAAAGCCTGACTGCAAAAGTTTTGTATCTTAAAGAGAACCCAAGGTGGTTTCTAAGAATGATATCCGCACACAGAGGCTGGGTCTGCTTATATTGCCCAGCCTCTTTTGCTATCTCAATCCCCCCTAAGTTCCCCCTGCGCTCTGCTATGCTCATAAATCACAGCCGAGCTGTCGACACGCAGCGGGCTATGTTTACCTATGTAGTGTCAGTCTCGCCGCTCCCCCTGCCTCCTGCATAGCTCCAGTCCCCGCCCGTGTCCCTTCCCTCCAATCAGCGGGGAGGGAAGGGACGCGGGCGTGGACCGGAGCTATGCAGGAGGTGGGGGAGTGGCGAGGGTGACACTACATAGGTAAATACAGCCCGCTGTGACACGCTGCGTTTTGACAGCGCGGCTTTGATTTATGAGGGCATGGCAGAGCGCAGGGGGAACTTTGAGATAGCAACAGAGGCTGGGCAATGTAAGCAGACCCAGCCTCTGTGTACGGATATCATTCTTAGAAACCACCTCGGGTTCTCTTTAAATTGGGTCTCTGTACCAAATGAAGAGATTTACCCCGGTTCTTGTTCCACAACCATGAACATCTACAAACACCTGAAAGCAATTACACTAGTTATTGCTAAAATGGTTTGGCTGTAGGGGGACTTTATCAAATGAATGTAATGTGCAACTCTATTTTATTTTTTGTTCAGAGTTGCTTAGTATTAGGACAACTAGGTTAATTAGGTTCCCCACAATGGAAATTTCCCCTTCTTTCTGTTGTAATTGTTAGGGCCCGTTTCCACTATCGCGGTTTCCGCCGCGATTCCGCAGAGTTTCCCCGCACATGAATCGCACGGGGAAACTCTGCCCTAGGGGATGACGGCGCCGCGGCGGAATCGCTTGCGGGAGCGATTCGCCCGGAACCCCCCGCAAAATTCGCGGCAGAGGCTGCGAATCCCATAGCCGTGCATGGCACGGCTCATGGGATTCGCCTGCGTTCCCGCCCACCCGCTCAGTGTGGCGTGCGTCTTGCAGTGTTGCTGCACTTAGGGTTGCAACAGTACGAAATTCCACGGTAGGATAACCGTCAAAAAAATACCACGGTATGACGGTATTACGGTATACGGTATTTAACACCGTGGACTTGGACCCCACCCCCTTACATTAAATAATTAAATAATGTGCCCCCACCTGCCAGTAATAGGTGGCTGCAGCATAGGTATAGCCAGTGGTAGGTGGCCGCAGCGTAGGTAGCCAGGGATAGGTGTAGCCAGTGGTAGGTTGCCGCAGCATAGGTAGCCAGGGATAGGTATAGCCAGTGGTAGGTGGTCGCAGCATAGGTAGCCAGTGGTAGGTGGCCGCAGCATAGGTAGCCAGGGACAGGTGTAGCCAGTGGTAGGTGGCCGCTGCATAGGTAGCCAGGGACAGGTGTAGCCAGAGGTAGGTGGTCGCAGCATAGGTAGCCAGGGATAGGTGTAGCCAGTGGTAGGTGGTCGCAGCATAGGTAGGCAGGGATAGGTGTAGCCAGAAGTAGGTGGTCGCAGCATAGGTAGCCAGGGATAGGTGTAGCCAGAAGTAGGTGGTCGCAGCATAGGTAGCCAGGGATAGGTGTAGCCAGTGGTAGGTGGTCGCAGCATAGGTAGCCAGGGATAGGTGTAGCCAGTGGTAGGTGGCCGCAGCATAGGTAGCCAAGGATAGGTGTAGCCAGAGGTAGGTGGTCGCAGCATAGGTAGCCAGGGATAGGTGTAGCCAGTGGTAGGTGGCCGCAGCATAGGTAGGCAGGGATAGGTGTAGCCAGAAGGTGGTCGCAGCATAGGTAGGTAGCCAGGGATAGGTGTAACCAGTGGTAGGTGGTCGCAGCATAGGTAGCCAGGGATAGGTGTAGCCAGTGGTAGGTGGTCGCAGCATAGATAGCCAGGGATAGGTGTAGCCAGAAGTAGGTGGTCGCAGCATAGGTAGCCAGGGATAGGTGTAGCCAGAGGTAGGTGGTCGCAGCATAGGTAGCCAGGGATAGGTGTAGCCAGTGGTAGGTGGCCGCAGCATAGGTAGCCAGGGATAGGTGTAGCCAGAGGTAGGTGGTCGCAGCATAGGTAGCCAGGGATAGGTGTAGCCAGTGGTAGGTGGTCGCAGCATAGGTAGCCAGGGATAGGTGTAGGCAGTAGTAGGTGCTCGCAGTATAGGTAGCCAGGGATAGGTGCAGCTAGAATTAGGTGGCGCAGCATAGGTAGCCGGAGGGAGGGAGAGGGGACAAATACTCACTTGTCAGCAGCCAAGTCCTCACGCGTGTACTGTGCTTCATTCTACTTCCTGTTTGTGCTTGCATCATCTCCTTGTAATAGCACCCAGGGGGCGCTGTTTCAGGGAAATGTGATGAAAGAACAATGAAGCCCAGTACAGCGTGGAGGACGGACCTGGCTGCAAATGAGTATTGCCGCAAGTGAGCGTTTATCACCACCGCTGTTCGTGCGCCGCCGCTACGTCGCTCCGCCCCCCAGTAGCTCCGCCCCCTGAAACCGGTAAAACGATATTGTCCACGGTACGATTACCGTGCACAATCATACCGTGGTATATCGTCATACCGGTATACCGCGGCAACCCTAGCCGCACTAGTGGAAACGAGCCCTTAAGGCTATAGATAAAGTTCTACATTAGTTACACAGTAATACAGTTTGACAACAGATATAATGCCTGATACACACCATGCAATTTCCTGTCATATACATTATTTTCCACAGGTCCGATCTGATTTCCGTTTTTCTAATCGATTTTCTATAGAAGTGATTAAAAAATCGATCAGAAAAACTATCGAAAATCAGACTGGATCTGTCTGAAATAATGGATTCGACCTGTCTATCTGACGGTAAATTGTGTGTACCAGGCAGAACCACTTTTCCTACTAAAGTTAACTGTGTTATCTAAGCCTACTTCCCTGTTGGACACTTCTCCATGATTTATATTTTTGAGTACGTCATTGGTAAAAAAAAGTTGGTGATATTTCTCCACCAGAGACATTGGCCATGACAAAACCCTGATAAAGTAGAATGCTCTCCTGCACGCTTGTTGAAAATGTAGAAGCTGAAGGTAGAATAAAGTTCCAGTTTAATGTACCATCGACCAGAGTCATGTGCAGTTGCATTGATGTTTTGTTTCTGTATTTGAAAGCTTGATTCAATGACCATTTTTATACATGCTCTTCTTGAAAAAGAATGCATTTTTTAATATCTTATTTGTCTAAAGCCGTATAACTTATGTTCTTTAAATCTGACAAAGTATGTGAACATTTGATGACCATGAAGGTATTGTGCAATAAAAATATCTTTATTTCTATCTTGTGACCTTTATTTTAAAATGATTTCCTTACGTTCATGCATATATGGGTGGCATGACTGAGGCCTCCTTGACCATTTCTTGCATTCCGTAAAAATGAGTTGAACGCATCCTCTTCCATACGTAGTTTTTGTGGTACCATCAGGTCATTTGGGACTAAGACGCTTTTTTTTTTCAAGTCATTGCTGTTGACATAACTGAAGAACATTAAGCTGCATGAAGAACTTTTAGTGTGCACACTTCTTAAAACCTCCCACAAATAGCAAAATAGCAGAGAGAAAAATGAAGATGGTCAACACCGTTTTTTTATGGGCACGGCGCCTTTCATTGCATAACTTTAACCAAAATGCACTGACTAACTGAAAAAATTAACAGCCTATTGACGAGCACAATGCCGTTGCTTGTGAGGTTTAACCGGTACTATGAAACAGATACATAAATGTTTCACAAAGGGAAAGGATTAACGTTCAATTTCTAAATTAGGCAAAAAGAATATTGCTTGCAGCTAGACTGCTTTAGATAATACCAAATCAAAATCCTATTTATTCGCCAAGCACGGCTGGGTCGTGCCCAATATTGGGTTTGCCACAAAAACAGCTCAGAATAGAAAAGAAATTAAAACAATAAATTGAGATCCAGAAAAACAAATAAGACAAAAATAATGTAAACTTAACAAAAACAAAAGACAGAAAAATAATAAGACAATAATAGCAGCTTTAACAAGAGTATGACACAGGAAACACAGCAGCAGCAGCTTCAATGCAGTATGTTATGCAACACTGCTGTAGACCTTAAGGGGGGGAGGAGCCTCTGGATGGAGTTCAAGAGGTTGACAGCGGAGGGGAAGAAATAGCTGCCTAGCAGTCCTTGTGGAGATGGCCTTCTACCAGATGGGACCCGACTGAAGAAGCGGTGACCTGGATGTGAGGGGTCAGGGTTTCCCGATGATTCTCTCCGCTGACCTGATGACTCTCTGCAGCCTGTATCTGTCACTGTTCGAGGAACCAGCATACCAGACCAAATGTTTTGCAAATGTATGCTTGAAAAAGCTGGATGTCCTATTTCCATATAAATCAATGTTTTATTTAATATTAAACTTTTTTTTTTTTACTTGAGATGCATATTTTTGTTCATTTAAATTAGGATTGGAATTAGACAAGTTATTTTATTCAATGGACATTAAGCTAAAATGCTCACAGCATTTTCCTCATACTGAAATAATTTCAGTTTGTGTATTTAGTTCCATGTGACTTTTCGAGTTTTTTATTTTATGTTGATACCTATTTCTGGGTCTGTGCTGCAGTTTACAGCTTTTTTATCTAGGGAGTAAATAGTGGAGATAGTATGGTCAGTAATCATGTGCCCTCACCATGCTAAAGGGGCCCATACACCTAACGATGTTGCCGCCGATATACAGCAGATTCGATCACTCTGATCGAATCTGCTGTGAAATCGTTGCGCAAACGCTGACAAACGCTTTAGTCTGAAATCAATCGTTCCTGTCGATACCCATTGATCCGTCCGTGCAGAAGATTTTGGTCGATCGTCGGCGAGTCGGGAGTGCGTCGATAGCGGCGTTCGAATGACCGACGCTAGCGGCAATACATTACCTGCTCTGGCCGGCGCGAGTCCCCCTCTGTCCCCGTGGCTTGTTCTCCGCGCTGGGTTCCGGACCAGCTGCAGCTTCATTGAACTTCCTGTCCCGGCAGGAAGTTTAAACAGTAGAGCACCCTCTACTGTTTAAGCTTCCCCGGACAGGGAAGCTTCAAAGAAGCGGCAGCTTCAAAGATTGTGATCGGTTTCATGCTGAAATCGATTCACAATCTGTTTGCAGTAAATGCAGGCGTACGATGCCTCTCTGATCAGATTCGATCAGAGAGGGATCTGTCTGTTGGTCGAATCTGATGGCAAATCGACCAGTGTATGGCTACCTTTACTGTGGTTTAACTTTATGAAAAGCACAAGCACTTTAATTACAGCACAGGTAGATTTGGGCGCAGCTGCCACCACCATATGCCGCAATAGGAATTACAGCTATAGCAGCGCACACAGAGTAACTCCAGCGCCGTCAGAAGATGGCGCTGAAGTTACTTTTAAAACACAATAATTCGGCTTCCAGCAATTGCTGGAAGCAGAATTATTTCATTCCCCACCATCCATGGCGGCCTGGAGGGGGAAAAGTATTTAGCGTGGCCAGGAACTTGTGCAGCAGCAGGATCAGCCATATACCGGCTGTATCCTGCACACAAGTCTCCCAGCGCCGATTTTATATGTATCCTGAAAAGCAAGTTTTAAACTATGACGGAAGATTCAAACACTATTATGTGTTTGAATCTTCCGTCATAGTTTACTTTATTAAACTTAAAAAAAAAAAACTTTTTATCAGCTGTTGAATTGTTAAAGTGAGTGTAAAGGCAAAATACTTACCTATGGACTGAAAAGGCCCTGGGTCCTATAGAGCCTTCCCTGTCTTCTCTTGTTCCCCTCTTTCCAGCGCTGTCACTCCCATTGTGTGTACTCGACCAAATGGTCGAACACACGTTTGAAAGCCCTTGGGAGGCTTCGAAAGCGCTTGTATCCCTGAATGCTTGGGAAGATGGGTGGCTCGGTATTGTGCATGCGTGAGTGCAATTACCCCTGCATACGCAGCATGGAGCCACCTGTCTTCGGAAGCACTTGGGTACATGAGTGCTTCAGAAGCAGCCCAAGGCAAGAAATTAAATGTGGGTGATGGCCCTAGAATGAGGGGTACAAAAGAGGTCAGGGAAGACTCTATAGAATCCAGAGCCTTCCCTGTCCATATGTAAGTATGTAACTTTTTTTTGCCTTCACATTCACTTTAAAATATAAAAAGTGGGCACGTGCATGGGTGACCGGGGTGAGCGAAGACAGCATTTACTGCAGGATGTGAGTCTTACATCCAGGAACCTCCAGAAGCACTAAATTGAATGTGAGACTCGTGTACAAAAAACAGGTAGTTAATATCTCACACACCATCATGCAATTAGCTCAATTGCATGATGCCAATTAAATGTGAAAAGTAATACAATTTGAAAGGACCACTATGGCGGAAAATTGTATGGTTCAAAATACATGTGTAAACATTCTTAGAAAGGTCGGTTAGCACACCATTCTTTTTAGAGCTGAAATATTTTTTATTCATCAATGCACGTGTCAACACCAAGAATTGACAATTGTTTCGGGCCACAAAGAGTTCCCTTCATCATATAAGTGCAGATTTTGGTGTTGACACATGCATTGAAGAATAAAAATACTTCAGCTTTAAAAAGAATGATGAGCTAATGGACTCTGTACTTTGTTTTTTAAATTGGATGTTGCTTTGCACCCAGGTTATGCACCCACCAACGGAAAGGTGTGCCACTAAAAACTTCTTACTTAAAGGGATACTGTAGGGGGTCAGGGGAAAATGAGTTGAACTTACCCGGGGCTTCTAACGGTCCCCCGCAGACATCCTGTGCCCGCGCAGCCACTCACCGATGCTCCGGCCCCGCCTGGGTCACTTCTGGAATTTCAGACTTTAAAGTCTGAAAACCACTGCGCCTGCATTGCCGTGTCCTCGATCCCGCTGATGTCATCAAGAGCGCACAGCGCAGGCCCAGTATGGTCTGTGTCTGCGTAGTACACTCCTGGTGACATCAGCGGGAGCAAGGACACGGGCGTGCAGGCGCAGTGGTTTTCTGACTTTAAAGTCAGAAATTCCAGAAGTGAACTGGAGGCGGGGCCGGAGCATCGGTGAGTGGCTGCGCCAACACAGGATGTCTGCGGGGGACCATTAGAAGCACCGGGTAAGTTCAGCTCATTTTCCCCCGACCCCCCCTACAGTATCCCTTTAAAGGAATGCTATCGATGTATGCATTTATTTTTAAATGCTGTATGTTGTAGCACACATTAGGGCAAGTACTAGGAGCAATTTGATTCCTCACACAGCTGTTCCTCTCAGCTGTAAAATCCTCCGTCAGTTTTGGCGTCAGTGTTGGATACAAAATGTATCTAATACTGAGCTCCCAGAGGGCTAGACCATATCTCTGCACAGGGGAGATGCTATCAACTCCTCAGTTTGTAGTTTAATTATCACCTTGCTGAAAGAATCTTGTTGATATGGTGGTAAGGGGTTAAAGATTCTAGCAATGTGTGTTTATTATCTTTGCTTCTCTTGACTGATAAAGATACTAATAATGCTAATTGTAGACAGTGGTCTGCCCCTCTCAGCAGCTTGTAAAGTGGATGCAGCCTGGAGTGAATCACCTCAAGCAGGCAGCCAGTCTGAGTGTAAACACAGACTCCTGGTATAGCTAGTTATATTCCAGCAATATTCCAGCTCATTTAGTTACCTGTTACCACCTCAGATCAGCCTATTTCTCCTCATGACTGCTGCATGCTGTGAGTGACACAGTGAAATATATTTGTGAGCTGTGTGACAGAGTAACCAAGCAGCTCAGGGTGACCCAAACTACTATGAGCTGTGTGAGAAAGGAATTTTTAAGCAGGGATAGCGAGAAAGAGACCTGGGTGAATAAATAAAGTGCCCCTAGCACTAGTGGTAATGTGTACACTAATATAGAGTATTAAAAAAAAAAGTTGTTTCAATCGATAGTATTCCTTTAACTTTCTTATAAGAAGTACGTTTCCCAGGTTAAGATGCATTATCAGTTACTTTTCTCCTATTTTCCTGGAGAAAAAGTAATTTATACTGCATTTTTTTCTGGTAGAAATTTACATCTTATAAGTACGCACACACATGTATTGTAATTTTTTTGTAACAGTAGTCCTTTAAATAGGTTAACTAGTACTTAAGCATCTTGAGTATAGAAGTGTTATTAATTTGTAACAGAAGAGATTGTGCACAGGACCACAGCTATCACAGCCTGAGTGCAGCTTTCCAAATACATTCAGTAAGCATGGCTTGAAGAGAAAACCGCGGTAGTGCACATCCGGCTAAAACGTAGCATTTATTCCAAACTTGGTAAAAACTGTTTCAAGGCAATACACAAATGGAGAGAGGTACAGGCAGAGAGCAGGTCAACAGCCGTTTCGCGCCTATGTAGCGTGGCGCATCATCGTCCTGATGATGCGCCACGCTACATAGGCGCGAAACGGCTGTTGACCTGCTCTCTGCCTGTACCTCTCTCCATTTGTGTATTGCCTTGAAACAGTTTTTACCAAGTTTGGAATAAATGCTACGTTTTAGCCGGATGTGCACTACCGCGGTTTTCTCTTCAAGCCATGAAGTGTTATTAATTTTAATTAAGCAGTATAGCTGGGATTTTCCATTGATATACAGACCTACATATACAATAATTGATTACAATTTTAAGAGTAAATATTAACAGAAGGTTTTACCTTTTTATTGATGTTCAGTATCTCATATTCTTTTAAGAGCACATACAGGTTCGGTTTAATAATTGTATTTTCACAATGTAATTTCTGGATCATTTTTTCAGTTGTGCAAAGATCAAACTTTTTCACTTTTTCATGCTTATATATTTCTTATGTGACATAACTGTTCATCAATTAAATTCTGAGGTTATTTTTTTTCTATTAGCATTTAAAAAAGAAGCTTAAATTAAAATCCAATGTAACTTAATTGACTGTGGTATTGGTTTATTGGAAGCGAGTTTAACAGTAAATGGCCCTTATTCAATTTACATTTTCTCCCATATTTTTTTTTTTTTGCCTAGGTGGTACTTTGACATCACATCCATGAAATGCCTTTTAAAGAGACTCTGAAGCCTCCCCAAAAAACTATTTTTACTTTAGAGACATCTTTAGCATTAACGCCCTAGCTGAAACGCTGCATCCCTGCGCCTGAGCACTCAATCATCCCAAACTCCCCGACTTGTTGCTACTTTTTTAATTGAAGGGGACTGAAAGCATATTTTAAACAGAAGATGATAAATTATCTAGGAGAAAAAGTGCGATACCCAATTCATTTTATTCCCTAAGGTTTCTCCTAGTTGATATTCTTATTAATAAAATGCCTTTAAGCCACCATTTATCAAGACAATACTCAGAATAATTTTGACAGTACTTTTTCACCTACTTTTTGGTAATTTTTTAATTGCAGGGTGCTGAAAAATTATTTTTGACAGAAGATGAAAATTATCTCCTAGGAGAAAACTTAGGTGAAAAAGTGAATTGCACCGAGCCCAAAGTGCATTGAATAAAGCCCAATTGGTTTGATTTAAAAAAAAACAAAAAACACTCTTCTTAAAACAGTGTTTTCCATGGCCTTTTATTTATATATTTGCTTTTGGTAGGGCAGTATCATGACTATTCCAGCACCCCAATTTGAGATTACAGTTTGTTTTTAAACCTGCCTAGTGTGTCCTTCCCTCAGCGAATGGGTTGTGGAAGTTTTCTGCCGCTACAAAAGATAGCCACCCAATCTTAAAATGAAATGGGGTGATGTCTGTAGATTTAGATTGTTAATTTGTGATATTATGTCATTTAATTTACAAAAAAGCAGTGCTCATATTCACTACAACCACTCGTGTCAGTTGAAAATTTGGGGTAGTTACTGGTAGTTGATTATTTGTATTTATTTATTTTTTTACATTTTCTTTTTTCTGTTGCCAGCGGCCTTTGCACAAGAAAGTTAAGTTAGCAATATTGATGATAATGTTGTTACTTTTAACTTTTTCTTCTAGTCCTCTCCTTCCTATAGGCTATCAAAATCTAGGAGAAGGTCTGGAGTTTTGATTGAAGGGAATTGTTAGAATATGCAGGCCATCCTTCTGCTTTTTTTAGAAGAACTTTTTTTTTTTTTTTATAAATAATCACTTTTTGGCATGCCACCGGTGTCCACACCTTTTGTGATTAGAAGATTGTACAATTTCACCGGTACCGTAAATAAAAAATCCTCTTAAATTATAAAAGTTAAGGTTCTAACCAGGGATATATTAAGTGGGCTGTATTCTTTATTGATCTGTGCTTATAAAACTTACCAATTAGATAATCAGGGGACATTTTACATGTATATCAGCTTTTCATTGTTGATATTAACTATATTGTCCTAATTTTTTTTTTTTTAAGTGATTTTTTTTTCAATTTTTAGTATGCAATCTAAAAATAATATATAAAAGATCTGAAAGAAGTGTATTATAGTTAGTCATTTTAAGAGCTTTACAGAAGTAGTAACAGACTACCCAGCACAAGCTGAACCAGAACTCCTAGGAGTTTGTTTTATATTTTGAATACTGAAAACACATTCATCTGTTAAGAAATCATACAAAATCACAGTCAGGGTTGCTGAATGCTTAGTGTTCGGGTTTTGTTTTACACTTTTTTCCCCCCCAATTTCACGATGTTCACTGACCTTTAAAACAATCATAGAATTATATTTAAAATCTCTTTTGTAAAAGTTTTGAGTGTCTAACTTTTTATTTTCTTAATTATTTGTTATTATTGGTAGGTGAATATTAAAGTGATTTTGAAAAAGAACGAACATGTAAAATAAAAAAAATGCTTGGTGCGGCTATGACTTTTAGTGCTTTCTTGGCACCCTTTGCTGCCCCTGGTCTCTCTCCTGTTTCATCTGCTTCTCCTACTTCATCCTAGCGGAAGTTCTTAGGCATTTGCACTGAGCATGCGCTTTGACGACTTCAAGATCTTTTCAATACCAGTATCGAAGAAATGGCAAAATGGATTATATTTCAATTGCAGGACAGCAGTGTCACAGCACAGCAAACCTTTCCAACATGGAGGGGCTGACATTAGAGCTGTTTTTTCTATATTGGTATTGAAAAGATAGTGAAGACCTCACATGACCGAGGTCACAAGCCATGCATGTTCTGAATTTTTCCTTTTTAACTGGAGGCTGCAGATGGTGGTAAGTGCTTCCAAAAGTTATAGAAACACCCCCTTTATTCTCCAGGTGAGATTAGAGTGAGTTATGAAGCTTCATTCTTTTGGCAACATTTTACATTGAAATTTGTCAAATCTTACAGATGTATTTCGTGTCACACAAATGAGGCTCATTATACTGTATCATCACATAATTTGATCTTGCAATAATTAGGGAGCTTTCAGTCTGAATTGCTTGGAGCTCTAAATATTTTTTATATTTTTTTCTTTATAAAGTGCCAACATATTCTGTGGCGCTGTACAAAATATGAAATCAAACAAGGGGTACATAATAATGCAGACAATGATATATATCAAATATGAACAGTGGTACAAAATACATAACTGGTGATTGCAATGACAGTTGTAACATGATGGATAAAATGTATAAAAGAGTGCAAGCTATTAAATAAATAACATTTCAAGACACAAAAGGGTGAGAGAGCCCTGCCCTGGCGAACTTACAATGTAAAGAAATATTATGGAGGCAAATTTATTTGGCATTTTGAAAATGGACCAATCATATCCCACCAAGGTTTCATTTAATTGGTCCATTTTCAAGCTGCATATATTTGCATACATAATTTTCATTATCCTGCATCAACTTAGAATTATTTCTATCTCATTCGCCAACCCTATTGACTACAATTGGTACACATGGAATCATCATATTTACTGAATGTTTTCTTTAGTATTAGTATTACTCAATGTAATACTAATGATGATAAAACACTTGTGTATTTTCATTAAATTAAATGGGCACTTTTTTTCCAAAAACAAATCCTTTCAGAAATGTTACCATGTTTTAACTATATCTCTTATGTTTTTATTTGCTTCAGATGAATTCTACTTTATCAGAACTCTGATGTTAAACCTCTAAATTGTACATAATGCAAATATATCTGTAATATTATTTTCTTTTTACTTAGGCGAGTACTCCCAAACCCCAGACACAGAAACAAAATGAAGTTGGTTTATGCCATCCTGGTGTAACCGTGACACCCACGCAACTGTCATCGCCTGTGTCATCCGGGAAAACACGTAGGAAGAAAGACAAACGGGAACCTGGCGACTTCTCAGGGTGTAAAAAAT
Source organism: Hyperolius riggenbachi (assembly GCF_040937935.1). Classification (NCBI taxonomy): domain Eukaryota; kingdom Metazoa; phylum Chordata; class Amphibia; order Anura; family Hyperoliidae; genus Hyperolius; species Hyperolius riggenbachi. The sequence goes on from NC_090650.1 coordinate 423,215,512, forward strand.
CCCCCATATCCAGTATTGATCCACAGTTAAAACAAGGCGAGGATCTGATACTTGTCTCCAATCTCCTATTTTTCAGTGTAATAATGGCAACACAGACCACAAAATATAGTTTAATTATATCACGTCTCACATTTTAGGATGATTTGATTTACATTTTTGTTTTTTTCAACATAGGAATGTGCCTTCCATCACAGGTAAAGGCAATTTGCCCATTTTTGTATAAATTTACATGACTCAGATTTAAAAGGTTATGTTGGCTGTCGAAAAATACATTTTTGAGTACAGCAGATTATAATGTTCACTCCTCTAATATCTGCAACTCACCTATGGCTATGACTTAATCAAAAGTATTTCAAAAGTCAGCTAAACTTTTTTTTTTTTTTTTTTTCCTTTTCTTAATGTATCCTGGTATAGGACCTCTACACGTAATGTTTGCAAAATATATTAATGTGAACTTTTATTAAAAAAAAAGTTCATGTAATTTTTTTTACATTTAATTGGGTAAACTTTGAAACAATTTTTTTTTCCAGCTATTTGGTCTTAAGACTCGTACACACGTGTGACTGAAGCCAACGACGAGTCCGTCGGTACCTCCCGCTGGGCGGGTTTTCAGCAGACAGTACAGCGTGTGTACAGTCTGTCGGCAGACTGATGAGGCTGTTTATGAACGATCAGCTGGGCGGATCGTTCAGAAACAGCCTTATCAGTCCGCCGACAGACTGTACACACGCTGTACTGTCTGCTGAAAACCCTCCCAGCGGAAGGTGCTGATGGACCCGTCGTTGGCTTCAGTCACACGTGTGTACGAGCCTTTATGTTGGTCGTTTTTAAATTTTAGACTGACTACCTGTAATGTAAATATGTTAATTATTAGTAGTAGTGCTATTCATCATCTCAATTTTAACTTCAAAAGATTATTAACAGCTATGTGAAGTATCAATTTTTTTTTATTATGTGACACTTTATGGAAATAGGAGTAGGTATGCCTATAAGAAAATGACAGAATTTTCCGTCTTTCTAGTCAATCAAGTGTATTTTTTTTTTATATGGAAAAAAAAGAAGAATACAGTAGTGTCCTATTGTGCAAGACTGTTGTGTTTTCTGATTTGCTATACTATGGCAATGCAAGGGCTATGCAGCTCAACTAGATTAGGCCCGTAGAATAAGATTTTTTTTTTAGGCGAGGCGCTCACATGGACGTTTTGCCAAAATTGACGTTCATTGTATTTTTTTTTAACTCGCATTCCTCATGTGCGATATTCAGTTTTTCAAATACTTTTGCATGCATTTTAACACATAGCATTACATTTCATTATTTAAGAAATACCCATTGGGTGTGGGAAAAAAAGCTGAATGCAGGCAGTTTTCTTTTTGCAACAAATGCAGAAACAAAGAAAAAAAAGTGTGCAGACACTGAACTGGTCCACACTGTGCCAAACTGACTGTCCCTAGTGGGAAAGGAGCCTTATGGTGGCTACACACATTACAATTTTTTATTTTTATATTTTTTTTTTATTCAACTATTGCGATGTGTTTTTGTGTTTTTTTTTTTTCACTCAAATGATAATTTAGACTCTTTTGTGCCACACACATGTATTCGATTTTGACACAATCACGACAAAAACTATTGAATAAAAGATATAAATTAGATGTAATAACATACATTTTCATTTATAAATGTGTATGGTGAGCTCTGTGACATCACCGCTAGGTATAAAGGCACACAAAACAAACCACCTTAGAAAATTTACCTTACATTAACAAATGTATTCCTCATTTATATTAATCAAAAACACTACATATATTACAGTGAAGAAATGCATTCTATCTAATGTGTCACTTTGACAAATAACGTTTCTTTATTTTTGAATATAAACTTTAAAATTTATGAAGTCGAATGACTTTCATACAACTCACCACACACCAATCAATTTATGACAAAATTGATCTTATTTTTCCAACCTTTCCAATCAATTTTAATCGAGAAAACATGAACATTTTGATCAAATTTATCAATCGAAGGAAAAAAATTCTCTTGATTTTCTCACACAATTTTTTTAATCGAATTGTGTAAATTGAGCAGAAAAATTGTAATGTGTGTTAGTCTTTACAATGGGATTACTCTTACATTGGAGTATTTTAACTGCATAATATAATATTGACATGTTTAATATAATTTGTGGTACATGAGATTATTTTAATGATTCTACCACTACCACCTCATCTACCACTTCAAATATCAGAACAAGATTTCATTGGAAAGCTTTTGTGATATCAGTGTCACATGACAGCTACTAGCGTTGTGCTGCCTAATGCAGTGCATTGGTTGTGAAATACCTGGGTAATGCATTCTGTCAAAAAGAAAAAAAAGGTATTTTTCATCCCTAATTAGGTTCAGGAAAAATACACATGTAGGATTTTTTTTGTAACCATCTGATTGGTTGTGGTTGTGCCTTTTCACACAACGAAGTTGAAAGCAGGCAATTTTGGTACATTACATGGTTATTATAACAAAAAATATTTTTTTTTTCAGAACTCTAATTAGGTTTAAATTCTGATTAAGCTTTTATCTTGTTACTGACTAGAATTTTTTTTAAGTATGTAGAAGTGATGATTATTTGGTTTACTACCTCTTGCTTTGCGAAAAGAGACTGATTTTTCATTCTAATAATTATATTCACTAAATGCATGCATATTATTATGTATAGAGAACATTGTAGCCTCGGGAACATTGGATATTACTGTTAATTGTACTTATTTTTATTGCAAATTGGACTTATTTTTTACTTGAATGTGAGAGTAGTAAGCTATAGCCATTGATATGATTGCTGAAGATATAATGCAAATCTACACAATAGCCTCAATTTACTAAACGCACATCAAACACTTTATTGAACGTTTGATAATTTACCTCATGAGTAAAATCTATTTTTGAATTCACTAAGGTGTTATAGATTTATTGAACGTTTTATCGATAAAACATTTAATTAATCTACAACACCTTTGTGAATTCAAAATTAGATTTTACTCATGAGGTAAATTATCAACTGTTTGATAAAGTGTTTGATAAAGCTTAGTGAATTGAGGCCATTAATGTGGTATAGAATATTGTATTTTTTTCCTAAAACCTTAAAGTGGATCCGAGATAAACTTTTACTCATTGCATAATTGTGTTCCAGTTTATAGGGCATTCCTCAAGCCAAATACTTTTTTGTTTTGGTTTAATACTCTAATTCCCTATAAACTAAACAAGCCTCGCCCACAGCTTTTCACAGTGCCTTGGCACTGTAGCAAGGGCTTATGGGAGCTCAGTCTGGGCAGGAGAAGGAGGAGGTTACTAGCCAGAGATTTCAGAGGCAGAGGGGAGGAGGAGAGGGGACTGAATTTACACACAGGCAAGCTGATAGCATCTCCAGCCCTCAGCCTGTGACAATGTGACAAACAGAACATGGCTCCCCTCATTGTATCACAGGAATAAATAATCATAAAATATTGAAGATGTTTGCAGCTAGATATGCTGTATAAACTATCTAAACTTTAGATAAGATATACAGGCAAGTTACTTGTTATAGTTAGTTTTTCATCTCGGATCCGCTTTAATGTACCTTAGTACATGTTTTTTTTTTTATACATCAGGCATATTTATATTATTTTATTTTGGTAAACTTCCCGTCTAAAAACATTTCCCATAGTAGCTTTAGTTTTATGTTTTGTTTAGTTTTTTTCTGGTTTGTCATATGTATGAGTAGTCATAATCATTGAAAGATCTTTCTTTATAGGTACGCTACTCAATGCAAATCTTTCTAGGCCTCCTGGGCGCAACAACCGAAGGCGTTCTCAACGAACAACCTCTACGGGCTCCAGTAATTTTTCACGCCTACCTTTCAAAGATGGAAAAGTACTGCAAGGATACATTCACAATCCTCAAGACCTTTCAATACCCAAGGGTAATTAATGAATTTATTGAGCAATGAGAACACAGGGTACACGTAATCCCTAGCTTCTCAATTCCGTTATTTTAAATATAATTTTGAAATGGAAAAAAATAAATCAAGTCGTAAAGTCACTCGTTAAGTAAACCATTTCACCTTAAGATGAGTAATCCTGTTTATATCATGCTGATTGACATACTTTCTTAAAATATTGGCACAGAACCAAATAAATTTTTTAGTGGTCCAACTTGATGTTTAATGTTTCTTTCCAGAGCTCAAAACCACAATATTTGATATAAAGTCTGCGTCTTGCTGAACTGAAACCTCTGTATCACCTTTGAAACATAGCATACGATAGTTGATAAATGTCATTAGCATGTTCCCGCAGGGCATCATATTGTAATACTCTATCACATTCTTTTGTTTATATAGTACCCGATGTTGCCTTTGTGCCACAGGAGAAGCTTGAACCTCTTGACCTAAGCCGTAGCGCGGAAATAACAACTCCCATAAGCCTAGAATCCTCTTTTCGCATTGACTGTCCCACTAAAGGAAAGGAACATTTACAATTGATAAACTATTCTACCAAAGCACTAGCTGATGGCAGAATAGCTTCAGCATCATCAGGTAAAGTTATTTAGTTTAAAAGCACATAGCTCTACTTGGTTTGTGTGTACGAAGATCCTATTTCAACGCCGTATCCAAAATTCAAGCCTTTTTTTTTGGTTGATGGGTGGGTGTGTGTATCTTTCACATTCTGCACTCTTGAATACATACATGTCTTTTAGATTGCTTTCTTTACAGGATATACCACAATGATTTGGGTTGATAGCTGTTATCTCATTAAGAACTGTTTAAAAATGTAATAGTATACATTTTAGAATTATCAAAACTTAAAACAATCACAGCAGTTTTGTAGCACTTATTTAGTTCTCGTGGGCAGAAATAAAGCAAACTCAATTTTTTTAAAACATGAATGGAAAAATGCATTAGATGTGCACAAGTTTATTGATAAATATGGTCTGTCAGTTCACTTCTAATGTCTTTCCACACTGCAGTAAAGCAAAAAAAAAATGTAGACAATCAAATCAAGCCTTAAAGTGAAAATCCATTTTTTAAAGCGTGTCTGTGACCTACACTCACCTAAAGGATTATTAGGAACACCATGCTAATACGGTGTTTGACCCTCTTTCGCCTTCAGAACTGCCTTAACCTCCTCGGCGTTCTATTGAGATCGCCAGGGAGGCTGCGGGAGGGGTTTTTTTAAATTAAAAAAAAACTATTTCATGCAGCCAACTGAAAGTTGGCTGCATGAAAGCCCACTAGAGGGCGCTCCGGAGGCGTTCTTCCGATCGCCTCCGGTGCCCATAATAAACAAGGAAGGCCGCAATGAGCGGCCTTCCTTGTTTTGCTTAGATCGTCGCCATGGCGACGAGCGGAGTGACGTCATGGACGTCAGCCGACGTCCTGACGTCAGCCGCCTCCGATCCAGCCCTTAGCGCTGGCCGGAACTTTTTGTTCCGGCTGCGCAGGGCTCAGGCGGCTAGGGGGGCCCTCTTTCGCCGCTGCTCGCGGCGAATCGCCGCAGAGCGGCGGCGATCAGGCAGCACACGCGGCTGGCAAAGTGCCGGCTGCGTGTGCTGCACTTTATTTGATAAAAATCGGCCCAGCAGGGCCTGAGCGGCAGCCTCCGGCGGTGATGGACGAGCTGAGCTCGTCCATACCGCTCAGGAGGTTAATTCTACATGGTATTGATTCTACAAGGTGCTGAAAGCATTCTTTAGAAAGGTTGGCCCATATTGATAGGATAGCATCTTGCAGTTGATGGAGATTTGTGGGATGCACATCCAGGGCTCGAAGCTCCCGTTCCATCACATCCCAAAGATGCTCTATTGGGTTGAGATCTGGCGACTGTAGGGGCCATTTTAGTACAGTGAACTCATTGTCATGTTCAAGAGACCAATTTGAAATGATTTGAGCTTTGTGACATGGTGCATTACCCTGCTGGAAGTGGCCATCAGAGGATGGGCTACATGGTGGTCATGAAGGGATGGACATGGTCAGAAACAATGCTCAGGTAGCCCGTGGCATTTAAACAATGCCCAATTGGCACTAAGGGGCCTAAAGTGTGGCAAGAAAACATCCCCCGCACCATTACACCACCAGCCTGCACAGTGATAACAAGACATGATGGATCCATGTTCTCATTCGGTTTACACCAAATTCAGACTCTATTGAGACTCATTAGACCAGGCAACGTTTTTCCAGTCTTTAACTGTCAAATTTTGGTGAGCTAGTTCAAATTGTAGCCTCTTTTTCCTATTTGTAGTGGAGGTGTTTGGTACCCGGTGGGGTCTTCTGCTGTTGCAACCCACCTGCCTCAAGGTGTGTTGTGGTTTCACAAATGCTTTGCTGCATACCTCGGTTGTAACAAGTGATTATCTCAGTCAACGTTGCTCTTCTATCAGCTTGAATCAGTCGGCCCATTCTCCTCTGACCTCTAGCATCAACAAGGCATTTTCGCCCACAGGACTGCCGCACACTGGATGTTTTTCCCTTTTCACACCATCCTTTGTAAACCCTAGAAATGGTTGTGCGTGAAAATCCCAGTAACTGAGCAGATTGTGAAATACTCAGACCGGCCCGTCTGGCACCAACAACCATGCCACGCTCAAAATTGCTTAAATCACCTTTCTTTCCCATTCTGACATTCAGTTTGGAGGTCAGGAGATTGTCTTGACCAGGACCACACCCCTAAATGCATGGAAGCAACTGCCATGTGATTGGTTGATTTAGATAATTGCATTAAGAATTTGAACAGGTGTTCCTAATAATCGTTTAGGTGAGTGTATATCACTTTTACTAAAGTGATTTAACATGTTATTATTTTATTATTTTTAACCTTCCATTTTAGTTTTTAAAGTGGAAATATTTTTAACTTTGATTTTTTTTAAAGTGAATTTGAAGTCCGTTTATTTACGTAAATTCCTAGAAAAGCACCATTAATGATTCACTCAAAAATTGTGTTTACATGGGGGGAAAAGTATTTTTATCTTTAAGAAATCAGATTTACAGCTTTGGCCTGCCCCTTTTTAAATTGTATCTAAAAAGTTACTATTAAAATGAACCAACATGAAAAAATAAACAAATACTAAAACTTGTGAGCAACCAGCGCCATGTTGTGATAAGCTGGAAAAATAGCATGTGTTAATAATAATAATCTGAACATTTGTATAGCGCTTTTCTCCTGTCGGACTCAAGGCGCTCAAGAGCTTCAGCCACTGGGACGCGCTCAAGAGGCCACCCTGCAGTGTTAGGGAGTCTTGCCTTGAACTCCTTACTGAATAGGTACTTGACCTAGCCAGGATTCGAACCCTGGTCTCCCATGTCGAAGGCAGAGCCCTTAACCAGTACACTATCCAGCCACCAGCTGGATACAGTTGCAGCTGGAGAAATATTTTATTCCAATAATAAATATGAGTTCTTAACCATTTCAAAACACCTGTGAATGTCCAAAAGATCCATTAGATCAAATCGTTTTTTTTTCTAAGCATGAAATCAGTATTTCTAGGGGCAAAGAAGCACTGCAAAGTGCTTATAAATCCTTATTTCATTTTTAAAACATGCCCCCATTGACTTTCATTAAAATGACAATAAAATTACCACAATCGCAATTTTTGGGAAAATCGTGATGGCTGAAATTTGCAACAGTGTTTTTGCAAGTCAATAGGAGTGTGTTATTAACAACGTAAATTGATAGAAAAATGCTCTGCAGTGTCTCTGCCCCAAGTGTACGCTCTAAAGTATGTCCTGCCCACCAGCATGCTAACTACAACACTATTGGCAAGGCTATTGGATGACTGTTTCAGTCTTTGCTCATAAATTAAGTTAGAGGAACTGTCGCGAAAATCTTAAAATTTAAAACGCATACGAACAAATAAGAAGTTCATTTCTTCTAGAGTAAAATGAGCCATAAATTCCTTTTCTCCTATGTTGCTGTCACTTACAGTAGGTAGTAGAAATCTGACCTTACTGACAGGTTTTGGACTAGCCCATCTTCTCATAGGGGGGTTCTCAGGGTTTTCTTTATTTTTTAAAGCACTTGGTGAATGGCAGTTGCTCTGTCCACCTGCCAAAATAGTGTGCAGCGAGCAAGGAGGCTGGCCAGCATCATTGTATAATTCTTTATCAGGGAATGTCTTTATAAATAATAGGGCCATGCAGAGAATCCCCTATGAAGAGATGGACTAGCCCAACACCTGTCAGTAATGTCAGATTTCTACTACCTACAGTAAGTGACAGCAACATAGGAGAAAAGTGATTTATGGCTCATTTTACTCTGGGAGAAATGTACTTATTTGTATGTGTTCTAAAGATTTTCGCGACAGTTCCTCTTTAACCCTTTCTGGACCAGCACCCTCTGCCCCCTTAAGGACCAGAGGGTGCTGGTCCCGTTAATCTCCGTTTCCCGACGATCCGCCGCTCCCGACGAACACGCCGCTCTGTCCCCGCCGCAGGCTGCTCTCTCTGCCGTCGCTATGACGGCAGAGCACTGTGAGCCGGGCAGGAGCCGCTTTCATTGGCTCCTGACCCTGTCACTCCATGTAAGCCAATGAGAGCGGCTTACATGAATGACAGGGCCAGGAGCCAATGAAAACGGCTCCTGCCCGGCTCACAGTGCTCTGCCGTCATAGAGGCAGCAGGGCAGCAACGAGCGGCGGGGGCAGAGCGGACCGAGCGGCGGAGACGGGCAGGGGCGCGCGGTCAATGGGGCGTAGAGTTTACGTCCAGTCAGGACCGCAGCGCCCCCTGCCCGACGTAGATTCGCACTCGCTCGGTCCGAAAGTAGTTAAGGAAAGCTGAACTAATGTTTATATAAAGTCTTGAAATGTATAGAGCTGAACAAAGGTGATTAACTTTATCAACAATAATGGGATTTTACTTAAAGAAAAATAAAATAAAATCACACTCTCCTAATCTTACTAATATTCCTTGTCAGGCCTTATGATGTTTTACATTCTCGACAATAAAGCATCAGTCTGAATCTTTAAATTGCTGGCGAGAGCAGGGATTTGTTTGAGATTGGCTGTCCACTATTTCAAAATGCCAAGTGTCTCTCATAATCCACGCACCCTTTAATTTTTAGATGTTTTTAGATGTCTTTTCCCTTCTAAGATTGAGAATAAATTTATCAAAAGGTTTAAAGAGAACCAGAGATGAAGCACCCTCGTGTATTTTACCTTATAAATCAGTGGGAACATGACAGTAAACACCTAATCTGCTCTTTGTTTCATTGTTCTCTGTTTAATCTGACTGTTATCACCTCTGATAAGAATCCCCGACTGAGCACTCAGTCTAGCTTTGCTATGGAAGGATTATAGCTGAGTCTGTCTTCTCTGCTGTCTTTTCAAGCCCAAGCCTGCCCCCCTGTGGCTCTGCTATAATGACTCAGTTATAATTATTCCCTGCAAAGCCAGACTGAATGCTCAGTCCGGGATTCTTATCACAGCTGAGAACAGACACTTTTAGCAGTGAGGATGAAACAGAGAGCAGGGTAGGTGTTTTCTCTAATGTTCCCACTGATATATATGGTAAAATACACAAGGGTGCTTCGTCTCTGGTTCCCTTTAAGTAAGAATATCGAGAATAAGATTGTGTGGTGGGTGGGACTATTTTTCTTCTTTTTCCAAACACACAATTTGACCAGTTAATTTAGGTAAGTGCAGTTAAACTGAGCACAAAAAAATGACACACTTTAGAAAAACCAATTAAAAAAGGAAGGTGTTTAAAGAGACACTGAAGCGAAAAAAAAATTATGATATTATGATTTGTATGTGTAGTACAGCTAAGAAATAAAACATTAAGATCAGATACATCAGTGTAATTGTTTCCAGTACAGGAAGAGTTGAGAAACTCCAGTTGTTATCTCTATGCAAACAAGCCATTAAGCTCTCCGACTAAGTTAGTCTTGGAGAGGGCTGTTATCTGACTTTTATTATCTCAACAGTTCCTGGACTATTTACTTTTCCTCTGCTAGAGGAGAGGTCATTACTTCACAGACTGCTCTGAAATAATCATTTTGAATGCTAAGTGTTGTGTAATCTGCACATATTATAGAATGATGCAATGTTAGAAAAAACACTATATACCTGAAAATAAAAGTATGAGAATATTTTCTTTGCTGCTAATCTTCTAGTAATTATTCATAGTACACAACCAATTCATTATATCATTTTTTTTTTTTTCGCTTCAGTGTCTCTTTAAAAACCAAAATAAATGAAACGGTTTTTAAAGATGACTTAACTTTTTTACCACCTTACTTTTGTATTTTGGTTTTCTATTTCTGTGGATTTTGCTTCGTCTTCCTGTGAGGATTTGGAGTGAATTATTTTGTATGAGGCTTCTAGTCAAGAATTGACTCGAAAAAACTGGCATTTTTTTTTAAAGAAATGATCATGTCAGAGCATAGTGGGCTTCGGAAAAGGTTAGTAGTGGAAAAGGTTAGTAGCGGAAAAGGTTAGTAGCGGAAAAGGTTAGTAGCGGAAAAGGTTAGTAGTGGAAAAGATTAGTAGCGAAGTCAACTCCCAAAGCTGGAAGGGGGTTCTTAGGATTTTCTTTATTTTCAAAGGCTCTTAGTAAACAACAGTTGCTCCGTCCAACTACCAAAAAAGGGTGCAGTGAGCAGGGAGTCTGCCAAGCATCTCTGTATAAATCCTTTTCAGGGATAGTTTTTGTAAAGAATAAATTAAATGTTGAGATTCCCCCATGAAAAAAATGAACTAGTCCAAAACCTGTCGCTTCTGTCAGATTTCTACTACCTACTGTAAGTGACAGAGACATTGGAGAAATGTAATTTATGGCTCATTTTACTCTGGAAGAAACGTATTTCCTATTTGTATGTTTACATAACTATTTAAAATTTTACAATTTTTTGCGATAGTGGTCTTTATTGACTGCACGAGTAGAATTGTTTCCTGGGTCCTTTATATAAAGGGAGAACGTAAAGTCAGAGCACAGTTAAAGAGGAATCCGTAATGACATTTAGTAGAACATAATAAATTACAGTTTTCAGGACACCCATTTTTGCCTTAATTATCCCTGTTTTAGAATCAGAAACCTTTCTTATACCTACATATAGTTGAATATTGATTGATTGCTATATAACCCTGCTATTCTAACGATGTTAAAGTGAACCTCCAAACTAAAAATCTACTCGGCAGCACTGAAAAGGCTCGGTGTTTCTTTAACAGTTTCACGGCATCAGAACTTTGTTTTTCTTAACAAAGCCTTATGTTTAGCTGCACAGAAGAAAACTGCCCGGGCATTTTTCCCCTGATGCTGTGCAAAGCATGATGGGATTCCTGATGTTGTTGTTTAAATTGCCAGTCTCTGTGTCTCTGAGTGCTAAAATATATGAACTATTGACCCTTTTTTTATCTATCCCCTGCTCTCAGAAGCTCAGTTCTCTTCAGGAGAGCTGTAATTTCTTATCAGTGAAGGAGGCTTTAGATTGGGTCTCTACTGGAGAAAAACCATCAGCAGGGATGATCAATGAGATGCAAATTCTTACACAAATATGCAAATTTTTATGCAAATGTACACAGTTTGAAAAGGGACCAATCAATTTAGGTTTAAATTGATTGGTCCATTTTCAAGCTGCATATATTTGCATAAAAAAATTGCATCAACTCCAAACCATCAGTTCATAATAGCTGGATAGTAACTCTTTCAGGCAGAGAAAAAAGAAAAGCAACACAGTGTAGTTATTTGTGTGCTAGGCACTGTACATACAAGTCTATCTCATCATGTCACATGTCACTTAACCCTCCTGGCGGGCTATTAGAATCCGCCAGGGGGCAGCGCAGCAGCGTTTTTTTTAAATTTTTTTTTTTAACCCTCCTGGCGGTTCATGAAAATCCACCAGGGGGCAGCAAAGCCGTTTTTGAATTTTTTTTTTATCTACATGATAGCCTCCCGCGATCGGAGATCAGAAGATCCCGTTCAAAGAACGGTATCTCCTGGAGGGCTTCCCCTGTCGCCATGGCGACGGGCGGGATGACGTCACCGATGTCATCGGCGTCGTGACGTCAAAGGGGACTCCGATCCACCCCACAGCGCTGCCTGGCACTGATTGGCCAGGCAGCGCTCGGGGGGGGGGGGGGGGGTTAGGCTGCGGCGCGACGGTTAGCGGCGGCGATCGGATTGCACACGCAACTAGCAAAGTGCTAGCTGCGTGTTGCAAAAAAAAAATTATGCAAATCGGCCCAGCAGGGCCTGAGAAATCCTCCTGCGCGGCATAGGTTAAGCTTCCCTTTAAAATGTACTTAAAGCTATGAAGTCATGCAGCCTTTTCCCCTAAAACAACTTGTAATATCACATGATGTCCCTGCTCATTGAGCAAAAAATCATTTCCAAATTTAGATTTTCTATAGTATACAAAAAAATCATCTTTGGGCGTAAAAAAAACATTGCCAACAAATGGAAGTTCAAAAAGGTGTGTTTGTACTCCATAGTAATTAGTAGTTAGCAGAGGTGAAGTCATGAACTAGCATTGGTAATACGCTTGCACTGCCTTTTGCACTTAATAAAGAAGATTTATTTTTTTCGTATTGATATAAATCCGAATTTGGAAATTATTTTTAGCTGCAAGGATGCCGGCATCTCTGATAAACTTTGATTTTGTTGGTTCTGAAGCATGTTCTATGTTTTTGTAATGTAAAGGATTTAAAGGGGTTCTGCGGTATATATTTAAAAACAAGAACTGGCACTTACCTGGGGCTTCTACCGGCCCCCTGCAGCTATCCTGTCCCACGTCATCCTCTACGATCCTCCGTTCCCCGCCGCCGGTCACGGTTATTCGTCTAACTAGGCAAACACAACTGTGCCTGCACAGCCGTGTGCATCCCCGCTTGCGTCTCCAGGAGCTTACTGCACAAGCGCAGTACGAGAAAACTTCATACTGCACCTGCGCAGTAAGCTCCCAAGGACGTGTGCGGCCGCATAGGTGCCGTTGCATTTGTCTGATAATTTGACCGTGACCAGCGGCAGGGAATGCAGGATCGTAGAGGACGGCGTGGGACATGACAGCTGCAGGGGGCCGGTAGAAGCCCCAGGTAAGTGTCAGTTTTTGTTTTTAAATATATACGCAGAACCCCTTTAAAAGGAATGTCTTGGGTATTACTAGCATGTACAGGATCTTCTCAAAAAATTAGCATATTATGATAAAGTTCATTATTTTCTGTAATGTACTGATAAACATTAGACTTTCATATATTTTAGATTCATTACACACAACTGAAGTAGTTCAAAGCCTTTTATTATTATAATATTGATGATTTTGGCATACAGCTCATGAAAACCCAAAATTCCTATCTCAAAAAATTAGCATATCACGAAAAGATCTCTAAACAAGCTATTAACCTAATCATCTGAATCAACTAATTAACTCTAAACACCTGCAAAAGATTCCTGAGGCTTTTAAAACTCCCAGCCTGGTTCATTACTCAAAACCGCAATCATGGGTAAGACTGCCGACCTGACTGCTGTCCAGAAGGCCATCATTGACACCCTCAAGCAAGAGGGTAAGACACAGAAAGAAATTTCTGAACAAATAGGCTGTTCCCATAGTGCTGTATCAAGGCACCTCAGTGGGAAGTCTGTGGGAAGGAAAAAGTGTGGCAGAAAACGCTGCACAACGAGAAGAGGTGACCGGACCCTGAGGAAGATTGTGGAGAAGGACCGATTCCAGACCTTGGGGGACCTGCGGAAGCAGTGGACTGAGTCTGGAGTAGAAACATCCTGAGCCACCGTGTACAGGTGTGTGCAGGAAATGGGCTACAGGTGCCACATTCCCCAGGTCAAGCCACTTTTGAACCAGAAACAGCGGCAGAAGCGACTGACCTGGGCTACAGAGAAGCAGCACTGGACTGCTGCTCAGTGGTCCAAAGTACTTTTTTCGGATGAAAGCAACATTTGCACGTCATTCGGAAATCAAGGTGCCAGAGTCTGGAGGAAGACTGGGGAGACGGAAATGCCAAAATGCCTGAAGTCCAGTGTCAAGTACAGGTCAGGCGCTTCTGCCGCTGTTTCTGGTTCAAAAGTGGCTTTACCTGGGGAATGCGGCACCTGTAGCCCTTTTCCTGTACATGCCTGTACACGATGGCTCTGGATGTTTCTACTTCAGACTCAGTCCACTGCTTCCACAGGTCCCCCAAGGTCTTGAATCGGTCCATCTCTACAATCTTCCTCAAGGTCCGGTCACCTCTTCTCGTTGTGCAGCGTTTTCTGCCACACTTTTTCCTTCCCACAGACTTCCCACTGAGGTGCCTTGATACAGCACTCTAGGAACAGCCTATTCGTTCAGAAATTTCTTTCTGTGTCTTATCCTCTTGCTTGAGGGTGTCAATGATGGCCTTCTGGGCAGCAGTCAGGTCGGCAGTCTTACCCATGATTGCGGTTTTGAGTAATAAACCAGGCCGGGAATTTTTAAAAGCCTCAGGAATCTTTTGCAGGTGTTTAGAGTTAATTAGTTGATTCAGATGGTTAGGTTAATAGCTCGTTTAGAGTGCCTTTTCATGATGTGCTAATTTTTTGAGATAAGAATTTTGAGTTTTCATGAGCTGTATGCCAAAATCATCAATATTAAAACAATAAAAGGCTTGAACTACTTCAGTTGTAGTGTAATGAATCTAAAATATATGAAAGTCTAATGTTTATCAGTACATTACAGAAAATAATGAACTTTATCACAATATGCTAATTTTTTGAGAAGATCCTGTATGTTCTCTTTATCAATGATCAACACAGTTATAAAATACTTATATATTTATAAGGCCTGCATGTAGTCAATAAATAAATATATATATATATATATATATATATATATATATATATATATATATATATATATATATATATATATATATATATATATGCCAAGACTTTTGGTTGATTTGCTGCTGGCAAGGTATAGTAGGATTATTATTATATTTTTTTTTACCTATCTGTGTAGTGAACAATGACATCAGTTGATCACCCAGAGTGCTCTGGGGCAGACTGTGTGACATTGTTCAGCTAGGCTAAACATTACTGGCAGAGCGGGGTTACACACCAAAATACAGCAATATATAGTTATAAGCAGCATTTCTGATGCTGACACCAAGATAATGAGCGTAAACATGGGTGTCCTAAATAATAATTTGTTTTGCTATGCTGTATTACAGGTGCTCTTTAAATGTGGGGGGGGGGGGGGGGGGGGGGAGATGCATTCCCATTAACAACGTACGTTCATTTGTATTACATTTCACAGTTTGTAATCAGTATTTTAATAAAATGTAACATGTTTGCAATTTAACATGCGTACAACTATTTTTATTATGTTTTTAGAATTCAGAATTTTTTCAATATAAGGTGTAATTTAGCTGCAGAGAATACGACTTATTTATAGCCATTTCTCCATTGATTGATTGCAACTTCAATTTTAGACATAGTTTTATAAAGGGGCTATGCCACCTTTTAAGTATTGATTGGCATTATGGGAAAGCAAAAAGTTGACAGCTGTGTCCAAAAAGTCTACTTCAGGTAGTGCCACAGTCAGTTTTTTTTAGTTTGTAAAGTTTTTTTTGTGTGTGTTTTAGACAGAGGGAGGAAAGGTGAGAACTACTCTCTAGTTGTTGGGAAGATTTCCCTTCACATCCTGTATCAAAGACAACACAGGAAGTACAAAGGGAAATCACAATTTTGAGTGGTCACTGAAATCTTTTGTCCCCACTCTAGCTTTATGAATATTTACTTTGTACCCTAAAATTCAGAGGAGGTCTGTGCCTTGCTACCAAATGCCACAGAGCCTGCCCCACTGAACTACTTACTTAGAAGTACGGTCAGTAATAACGTATACTTGACAGATAAGTCATCTACAAGTATCCAGGTCAGGGGTCTCAAACTCAATTTACCTGGGGGCCGCAGGAGGCAAAGTCAGGATGAGGCTGGGCCGCATAAGGGATTTCCCAATTGCGGCGCATCGCCGCCTCTGCCCGCCCCTCTCACTCTTCCTTCACAGAGAGGGGCGGCGATCCGTGCGGCGACTGACGTCAGGAGGGGCAGAGCTGAAGCTGAAAGCTGCCCCTTCCAGGAAATGACGGCGGATTGCCCCCCGGGCGATTTGGGGGCTCTGCAGCCCTCGTTTAGCGGCGGGGATGCGGCGGATTACTTGGGAGCACTGAAGCGAACTATAAGGAAGCTTTTGCCGGCGATGGCCACAAAATATTGTATCGAGGGCCGCAAATGGCCCGCGGGCCGCGAGTTTGAGACCCCTGATCTAGGTACTTGCTGATGTTATTTGTAAAGGAGCACATCTATATTATGTAGTAAGTGTACTCTGCGTAGATCAAACCCTTCTTTGTTTTGTCATAGGAAGATTTACTTAAAATCTAGTCTTTGCTCCCAGTGAAAGAAAATTATTTTTGTTGTATTGTTCAGTTATTTCATTTTGATAAGTAGTAGCTTCCTTGTCTCTACCCCCTAATTCACATGAATTTAGGCACCACTCACCACAAAACCAATTCTGCTCCCCACCCCAATCATTTTACTAAGGCTTGCAAAGTGATGCAGCAGGTGGTGGGACTAGTAAAGTGGAGCTGGGTGCAAGTTCATGAAATGTGGTGGGTGGCTTGTAGGAGGAGATTGGATAGAACTAACCAGATCCAAAGTGGCTGACTGTGTGTGCTTTGGGCTGTGTGGTATGGTATAGTCACATGACCCTGTTATTGAAGGCTCTGTAGGCAACATAATATAGGTGTTTTTATGGTGAGGAACGGAGCCTATGTAGGGTGGGGGATGTGGGGTTGGAGAGGAAGGGATGAGGGAGTGCATATTTAAAAAATAATAATCTTGCAGCTTGGGCCTTAAATATTTTGGCACACATTCTTCAGTTCAGAGACCCTTTGAATGTACAGTTAAGTGTTACAGGTTTGCCTTAGAGGAAATCTATAGTCTTTCCGTTTTTTTTTTTTTTGTGTGTGTGTGAATTTTTTAATTTTAAGCATTCAGAAATTAAACACTCATCGTCGAACTAAACTCAGAACTTGTTCTCTAAGATTAGCCACAGCATTGTAGACTTTATGTAAAAATATTTCTTCATTGCAATTTATGGAAATCCTAAAAAAAAAAATCTTTTTGCAGGGAGTAGTTAAAGGGTTAAGCCTCAGTGTTTACTTGAATAAGAGCTGCCTTGGCAGAGCTCTCCTGTGGTCTATTCACAGCTACTGATGAGAACTAATTAGGTACTTTGATCTGCCTTAACAAATACAGAGCAGTTAATTTTTTCAGCAACCACAGTTGCTGAAAAAATTAACTGCTCTGTATTTGTTTAGGCAGATCAAAGTACCTTGCGCACAAGGTGGATCAGCGCAACACCAGGCCGCCTCCGAATGGCCTCCATCAGAGATGCGCTGAGCCCCCCCAGGAACTACAAACGCACCTTGAACCCAAACAGAAGCTCTGCATATACACCAAAAGCATGGCTGTTAAGTGGGAGCAGCTGACCAAAAACGAATTAAATTAGTACATAGCAAGGAAATGAGCAGCGCTACTTAAAAACAGACTAGTGCCTACCTGCAAAAGAGTGCAAGCCCCACTTGTGGGGTCGAATACACACCGAGCATACACATGACCTGTCTACCACTAGAGGAGGATGTTGGTTTCCATTAACAGCTTGCATACAACCTATTAAGTACTCGTCCCTCCCACTACGAAGAAGTCAATCCTCCATGGGAGGGGCCTAACACTAACTAAATCCTAACCTATGTATATGCATTGCCTGGGTGCGGCTAATCAAATAAAATCGAAAATTGAGTACTTAATAGGTTGCATGCAAGCTGTTAATGGAAACCAACATCCTCCTCTAGTGGTAGACAGGTCATGTGTATGCTCGGTGTGTACTCTTTTGCAGGTAGGCACTAGTCTGTTTTTAAGTAGCGCTGCTCATTTCCTTGCTATGTACTAATGTAATTCGTTTTTGGTCAGCTGCTCCCACTTAACAGCCATGCTTTTGGTGTATATGCAGAGCTTCTGTTTGGGTTCAAGGTGCGTTTGTAGTTCCTGGGGGGGGGCTCAGCCCATCTCTGATGGAGGCCATTCGGAGGCGGCCTGGTGTTGCGCTGATCCACCTTGTGCGCAATTTTCAATTTTCGATTTTATTTGATTAGCCGCACCCAGGCTATGCATATACATAGGTTAGGATTTAGTTAGTGTTAGGCCCCTCCCATGGAGGATTGACTTCTTCGCAGTGGGAGGGACGAGTACTTAATAGGTTGCATGCAAGCTGTTAATGGAAACCAACATCCTCCTCTAGTGGTAGACAGGTCATGTGTATGCTCGGTGTGTATTCGACCCCACAAGTGGGGCTTGCACTCTTTTGCAGGTAGGCACTAGTCTGTTTTTAAGTAGCGCTGCTCATTTCCTTGCTATAGATCAAAGTACCTAATTAGTTCTCATGAAGACTTTTCATTGTGTGCTGTGCAAGAGTTCGGGGCCACTGTAAACTATTTTAATCAGAGATATATGAAATATTGTCAGTGTAAGCTCATTTGATTTTAACCAGCACTCATGTCCATTGACTTTACTGCTGCGATATACAACTATCTAATATTAGCAAATCTCATTTGTGAGATTAAAATATTTCCCTCATTTGAAGAAATAAAATATACCCGTAAAAGTCAAGAAGCAATAGTAACTTTGAAATATGGATC